>NC_089196.1:27570979-27870979 GCF_963930695.1 Labrus bergylta | reverse complement strand
GACGACTGACTCTACTGAGCTGCAGCCGTGCCTTAAACAACTTCTGCAGTTAAACTAAAGTGTTGGTGTCATTTAGAAGCTGGTCAGAGGATAATTTGAAAACCTTCACTGTGTGTGTGTGTGTGCGTGTGTGTGTGCGTGTGTGTGTGTGTGTGTGTGTGTGTGTGTGTGTGTGTTTTAGTGTGCAGTATGTGGGTGGCAGGTTGTGTGTTTTACAGTGTTCTGAGAGGAGGAAACTTCTCTGTTGGTAAGTGCTTCAATTTCAGCATTTTTAAAGCATCCTGAGTTTTCAGCGGGGGGGAAAGAAGGGCGTCATTTCTCCAATAAAACCAAACAAAAGCGGCTTGAATGGATTGTACAGTAACAGAGGCCTGGATTGTTCGCAGCTTGTAACACTTTTAACCCTGACCTGTGAAAAATAAGACACGTACCTTTTTTTGGGTCTGCTTTGAAAAGTTAGGAAGTTACAGAAAGAGAAGAAGTGTAAATCTGACTATAAGATATTGAACAGTTATGTTCACACCTCAGGACCCTTCAGATGTACTTTTCTGTTCGTGTTTTAGCACAATATGTAAAATAATAGAGCAGCTCTGACCACAGAGATAATTAGACTGAAACAGGACGTTATGAGGCCAAAGCATCGCTCTAATTACACCTCCGCCTCTGAGGAGAAAACAATGGGTCAGAATGGCGATTTTAAAAAGAAGCTACTTTTTTTCTCCCAGACCAGCCTTATTTTAAGATTTTTAAAGAAATATACCACTGTTTTTTTAGGACAAATCCTTGTCCAACTCAATCCATCCATTATCCATACCGCTGTTCCTGTTTGGGGTTGCGAGGGGCTGGAGCCAATCCCAGCTGTCATTGGGCGAGAGGCGGGGTTACACCCTGGACTGTGCGCCATTCTGATAAAAACTGGACAAAGCCATTGGTACCTATTCGTTTAACAATTTGTTTAGCAATTTTTGCAATCTGCATCTTGTTTTTCTAAAGCCAGAAGGGACCATATTTGAACATTTTTTTATTCTGCTACATATTTGGGCATTTTAACTTTGAGTTATATTGACGACTCATTCTGGGAGCCAGACTCAAGTAGACATCGGAAGAACTGCAGTGTTTGGCACTGCATAGGCTCCAATTCTCATGCCCTTTAGTTTTTACTTATGTTTAATTGTATTGTACCTTTGGCTGTGAAAAGTTCCATATAAACAAAGTTTACTTACTACAAAATAAATCTCTCTATGTGGGGTCCCTTCAGGACGCTGACTTCTGAAAGCAAAAATGCAGAATGTCAAACTTTTTAATCAACCTTTCAGGACTTGTGGTTGCTCAACCAAACAGTCCCTTCTTCTCCCACTTTGTTCAAACACTGATTATATTTTATCCATTGCAACTGTTTCCAAACTCTTCTGTGCATTTGCAATGTTCTATCAGGGCAATTTAGGTGCAGAAAAAGAACAAACAAATCAGACTTGATGGAGTGACCGTGGCACATTTTTGCAGATTTCCAAAGTTGACTCTTATATCACATCTGTTGTTGACTCCTGGAAGAATAAATGTCACACCAAATGAGTCAAAGGGTGCATCCAAAACCACCTTGAGGTTTAAAACGTTCAACTCCTCCTCTCTCCCCCTTCTCCTCCTTGCTCTCGCTCTCTGCAGTAACAGCAGTAGAAGCTGCTGAGCTGCAACACTTTAGAGAAACTCTTCAGATGAGCTGCTGTGTGCTGGAAGAAGAAAATAGTTCATTTAAAAATAAATAATATATAAATATAATTTATTGTGCATTATGAAGGAACTCTCTCCTGACACCTTGTTGCTGTCTTTTGCACATTTTTGCTTCCTCAGTAGTTTTCTATGCGGGGCTCGCGCTCAGGAGGCCACAGGTGATGATGATGCTCTCCGGCGGGGGTTGACATGGCAACATAACGGGCAGGTTTTCAGCATCCTGAGCCGCGGCGCTCAATACCGTCCGTCAGCTCGGAGGCGAGTTGGGTCACCCCGCCGCGGTAACCCTGTGGTCGTCCTCAGCAGCGCTAACGACACGGTCCCCGCAGCGTCCCGGGGCTCCCCGCGGGTCCCTGCCGCCAGCAGCGCTGCGGCATTACGCGCACTGACGCGTCAGCAGCAGCGGCCGGCGCCCGGAGGTGAAGGAGCCTCCGCACCGGTCAGAAGGCAGGACATGATGGTCGGAGACGATCCGTACAACCCGTATAAGGAATCCAACTATTACCCCTATTACAACTACTACAACTCTTACTACAGACCCAGACCAAGCGCTCACCACCGGCACGGATACGGAACCAGCTACCACCAAAACGGTAATCCACTGTGTCCTTTACGTGTATGTAATTTTCTATTAAGATGACACTTTTGTCCTGAGCAATGTACATCACAGAGTAAGTACAACATAAGAAAGTAAAGAAGAGGAAACAAAGTCCGGACGCACAGGTGCTGACAGGAAGTGACCAGAGGCAGAGCGCCGGTTTTTTTCTGTTTTCTGTTGTCATGAAAGTAAAGAGAAAATAACTTTCTGATGACCTTTCCGGAAGAACATCATCAGACAAAGACTCAGAAATTGATGAAATTGGATATTAGAAATGGACGTTTGTCGTATTTGTCCAACACTAATTGTAATCCACGTAGAAACAGATTTCAATTAAATAGAATTAATTGTTTTATTTTGAAAACAGTTTATAGTTTCATCATCCGTTAACTGTAAAGTAAGTTAAACTGTGATGGTCTGGATCCTACATGCACGTTTTTATGGTCTAATTATTCATAAAGCTGAGCCCCTTGGTGATCTTTGATGCTCATATAAACAAAGACAGATGTCTCTGGGTTACATGCCTGTCATTAAATCTAGTCTTAATTTAATAAGGATTTTGATTACAGTGTTTGGAGCTTTTATTACTTTACTGTTACAGTCAACCATGAGGAATACAGGACTTCATTCAAAGGGTTATTCCTCTGAAATAAGCATCGGGTATCTTGTGTTTATTTCTCTTCCCTCTGCAAAGATCTACAAGGGTCTCATCCCCACCGCCTATGAGGTCATAGTGATGTTAAAATCCTCTCAGAAATCCAAACAAGATTTCAATGGGAGATTCTTTTCATTCTTTTTCCTGGCCCTATTTATTTTTAATTTAGTGTGAGTTTTATTTATTTATTTAATTTAATTTGAGTACATGAGTTCAAGGTTTAACCCATGGTATAAAATAAGTGCTGTAGACTTCCTCAGAAGGCAGCATCAAAGACTAATGAAATCCTTTGGGGCAAGCGGGGTGAGTATAGCAAAATATAGTCTTATGAAGTGTAGTGTCTGTATGAATCCTTTCTGTAATATCAGATTAACAATCAAAGTTAGTGACAATGAAATGCATGTTGTAGCACATCAGTCATAGAGGAGAGACACAATGTGAAGGGGATCCTTAGAAATAAGACAAGGGCCGAGCCTTATGGCTAAATTATGTAATGATCCTCGATGATGGGTCCCCAGCCCACATGTCCAACTTTGGTCTTTACTTGGACTAGGTCAGCTCGGGCTCAGACTTTGCTAATACTTTCCATAACCTTGAACGTCTGCTTTAAACTGTCACCAGAATCTGTTGTGCTGTGGACTATACCCACATGAGGGATCTTTGACGTTTGTAGCAAGTTCAATGTGTGTTTTCATTAAATTGGAAAAGAGGCGTCAGCCCTGAAACCCCACCAGTTGATCGCTGTTGCAAAATTTGGCTCCAGTTGCGTAAAATGTTTGCGCCCGTCACAGGGGATATTTCAACTACATTTTTTCCATCCATTTTATTCCGCTTATCCAATGTCGGGTCACAGTGCAAGTAAGTCAACCCAGACTTCCCTCTCGCCAGCAACGTTTTCCAGGTCTTGGGGGATTCCGAGGTGTTCCCAGGACCCGACAGGATATATGTTCCCTCCAACGAAATCTGGGTCTACCAGCTGTCTCCTCCCAGTTGGACGTGCCTGGAAAACCTCCAAATGGAGGCATCCATGAAGCATCCTAATCAAATGCCTGAATCATTTTGTTCTTGTAAAAATGCATTCAGCTTGTGTATCAGATATATCTTCTACACCAGAATAGGATATGTTCTGGTGAGAGATAGAGATTGTATACACAAAAATCTTCAGAGAGAATTATGGGTGATCCTTTTATCTTGACAAGATGCTAACTGGCTAGCGTAGCTTAAGTTTAATACAAAGTTGCCCTTAAACACACAGCCAAATGTGCAGCAGAACCAGAATGCAGTTTTGCACCTGTATGGCAGGAAGTAACTTTCAGGACCACCAGGTGGCGGTGTTGTACTGTATCTCGTCAGAGGATCGCTTTAGTGCTTATTTAAATGTGTTTTGTTTTCTTGTGTTGTTTGCAGGTCTCCCCGATCTGGTTCCTGATCCATACTACATCCAGGTCGCCTCTTATGTCCAAAGGATGGCCATGTACAACCTCCGCTGTGCCGCTGAGGAGAACTGCCTCGCCTCGTAAGCCTCGAAAATGATTGCACGTCACAGATTTGTGCTGTCTTGCTTCTGAAAGGGTCTCACAGTAACTCTCATTACATGTTTTTGTTTTGGTATCCAAATATGGAGGTTTTTAGAATAAAAACAGTCCATTCAGATTCACCCAAAACTTCAATGCTAATTTAAATCACTGGGGAAAAAATTGCTCCTTTTAAAAAAAAGTTCAAACATGTAATTATAGATTTCTTTTTTTTACTGGACGCGATTCAAACAGGCGAATATGATGGACGTGGACTTAGTGGCAAAGAAGAGAAAATATATTCAAAGTGAGGTGAAACGCCAAGTGGATAAAGCCTGTTCCAAAATAAGGATGAACCTTGTGTTGGCTTTCATCCGAGGACGTGGAGTAGGACTGCTATCTGTTGGACAGGCAGGTGCTAAATACTGGTTAGCTTGTGCTAGCAGTAAATGTACACACTACGTCCTGCAGTGAGTGTGAGCTTCTGGGGGCAATGAGCCCAGGAGGAGGGGCCCAGTTTGAATGTTGTGTTTACAAGCTGCAACGTAAAATGCTACTGACTCCACCTTTAATCATAGCTGGTGCTGAAAAACAAACAACCATACATGTTTATATTATATTTTGGAATTTCTCTGCTATTACCTCCCCTTATTTCCTTTAAAGGAAGAATATTCCATTTTTTGATCCAGCGGATGTCGCCCTTGAGCACCAGCATGAAACCAAAACAACTCGCCCTACATTGTTGTGTTAGCATGCTAATGCTAGCGATCTTTATTATGCTCGTATCTTCACACTGCATGTAAATTTACCTGAAATGACCGCGATCTAGAAACGCAGTTAAGCAGTGAGTACAGTATGTTATTCTTCTTTTCTCTAGTCCCTCAATTAAACAACTTTTATACGGAAGGGGATGAGCCGGCCGGCCGTCCCGACGATGTAAACAAAGTGAAGCTACGGCTCGGAAACCTCGGAAAACATCACAGACGGCGGGACTCGGGTGTCACACTCATTGTAGACAGTCATTACTCACAGAGTTATACTTGATTTCTGCTACATTTAAGTGTGAAAAATCGCATATTCTTCCTTTAAATGAGGTGTGAATGAAAAGCTCCACCTGTGTGGGAGCATATATGTGTCCCAACAGCACACCAGTGGTAACATAATCCACGTAGTTGGTTCTTATTTTGCTTTATTTGTTTTACATAAAGTTAACAGTAATCAAAATCCTGACATGTTGATTATCTCCTCTCCTTGTCCTACTCCAGTTCAGCTGCTTCCTCTCAGGATTATGACACCCGGGTTTTGTTGAGGTTCACGCAAAGGGTGAAGAACCAGGGAACAGCTGACTTCCTGCCCAGTAAACCTCGATACTCCTGGGAGTGGCACAGCTGTCATAAGTAGGTAGCTGCTAGCGTTAAGCATTATCAGTGTAACATTTCTTTCACGTGTTTGTGTGTTTGTTTAAAGAGTGTCTTCACAAAGGATTTGTGTCTGTTGTTCAGTCACTTCCACAGCATGGACGAGTTCAGCTTGTACGAGCTGCTGGACTCGAGCACTCACGCGCAGGTAGCCGAGGGCCACAAGGCCAGCTTCTGCCTTGAAGACACTTCCTGTGACCCGGGATACTACCGCCGCTTTGCCTGCACCTCACACACTCAGGTACGAACTATAGAGTACCTGAAATCACCCATTGGCCTCTTGAATGTACAAGAAGCCCAGAGTCCAGTATTTGGGTGTTCTCCAGAGCCAAAAGTGACCACATTTGGACTTTTAGCCAAATCCCAATCTTCGCCTGTAAGCCTAAAGACTGAACCCTAAAGAACTCTGAAGACATCAGGTGCTTAGCGCTTGAGCGCCATAGTGCATCAGGGCTTGAGACGAGATAAAAGCAAACAGCATTTCCTTCTTCAACAGACACAGGCTCAATTTATGGGAGCAAGCCAGGTAGTGACAGCACAGATACTATCTACCTTACCACATAGCCCCGATATGCAATTCAAATGTGTAGAGCATGCACTGTGGTGATTTAATGCATATTGATATGTAGGACAAGGAATCCAAGGGTGTCTATCGATTCAAATTAGATTCTTGGTTACGTTTTGATTCAGAATCTATTTTTTAACAAAACGATTCTGGATTCATGGATTCAAAGTCTATTTTTGAATTAGTCCATACTTCAGATCTACTCCAGTCATCTGTGAGACTGGCTGAATTTCTTGCTGCTCCATTTGACATTCTACTGGGTTAAAGAGCTAGCCTTAGCATGTAGCATTTAGTGACTGATTAGCCTAGAAAAAAATGTTTTTTAGAAGTTATGAATCGATTTAAAATCTCGATAAGAATCTCGATTTCTACATAAAACCATTTTTCCCCACCTCTATTGATATGTTTATCTACAGGGTTTGAGTCCCGGTTGTTATGACACTTACAGCGCTGACATCGACTGTCAGTGGATCGACATCACTGACGTCTCGCCTGGAAAATACATCCTCAAGGTCTGTGGAGATCATTTGTGTTTCCTATTCACTTCCAGGTATCTGTGGAATCTGTAAAGTATAAGTGGTAATCTGTATTTGATCAAATTCATCAGCCCATTGATTGAAGGAACGTGTTTCACCATTTTCAAACTGACTTCACTACTTTCCCACTGAGTGTGACGTCTCCGGGAAATGACAACTGTTATATATGAACATGACTCAGCAAAAAAACAAATAAAAATAAAAATATATACCAATAGGATAAGATAAATACATTTTTAATTGCATTCCATTAATTTTAAAACATCAATGTGTTACTTGCAGACCTTGATTACACATAGCAATTAACGGGTTTACACTGACAGCTTCTTGGGCACTTCTTAGGCGTGCAGATATTCAGTATAGCGTCCTTCCCTCTTGTGTGATATTCATTGTGTTGTCCCGGCAGGTAACCGTGAACCCCAGGCAGCAGGTACCAGAGTCCAACTTTAACAACAACGTGGTTCGCTGTGACGTCCAGTACACCGGCACCGCCGCTCACATCTCCGGATGCACCACAACATCGTAAGAAATGCTTCCATCTACTTTGGGTCCTGTTTAACCATTTTACTGTTATAAAGGGGAAAAATATTTCAACTGGGGTTTGTCCTTAAAAGTATCTGGGCTGCACATTGGTGCAGTGCTTAGTGCTGTCGCCTCACAGCGAGGAGGTTCCTGGTTTGAATCGTCTGACAGGAACCTCTCTGTGTGGAGTTCGCATGTTCTCCCCGTGCATGTGTGGGTTCTCTCCAGGTACTCCTCCAGGTCTAAAGATGTGCTCGGATGGTTAACTGGTAACTCTAAATTGCCCGTAGGTGTGAATGTGAGTGTGGCTGGTTGTCTGTCTCTATATGTCAGCCCTGTGATTGGCTGGTGAACAGTCCAGGGTGTAACCCCGCCTCTCGCCCCATGACAGCTGGGATCGGTTCCAGACATAGTTGACAATGTATTATATTTGATATTTACATATATATATGTGGATGAACATCTTTACACTGTGTAGTTCCTTCAATATGACAATGAAGAAGAAACAGACCTAAAAAAAAAAATTCAAATGATTAATTTAATGATCCATACTTTTTACAAGTGTTGTTTACGTTGTTTTTTGTTCTTTGCAGCTACTGAGATCAACTCTGCATCATGTGCTTGAACACAAACGTTGGAGATGCTGCAGAAGAATGAAGATTACAGTTACTAGTGTCTTTGATAATTTGGTTAAAGAAAAGTTATGTGGGAGGCATTAAGGGACTTTGGTGAGTTTAGATGTTGAGTAATTGTTAAGTTACGTTAAAAGTTACGGACTAGGGTTGCACCAGCTTTTTGTAACTCCATCATTTATCTGGTATGTAGTAAAATTTTTCCCCTTTTTAAATTAAACATCGCATTGTATCATGAGCCGTTATCAAATACTCACTCCCCTCAGACGGGAGGGGGTGTCAGAGTTACATATTGCTCCTTTAATATCACTAAAACGAACAAATCATTAAAAAAAACGTCCCCCGTACAGTGTGTGCCGATAAAGACATGAGCTGTTCAGACCAAAACTGTTTCTGTATCTGCATGTTATTTGCTGTCAAAAAGGACATTTTAATATTGTGTTAATGTGGACACTTGAGGAACTGCAGTTTTTTGCACTTGTGCATTGGCTTCTGTTTTGCAGAGGTTGCTGCTTTGTTGGAAGTTGCCAAAAGGTGGTGCAACCCAATGCTTGTACCTTATTTACCTTTAGTTTTTCTATTTTCCTCAATCAAATGACAGAATTTCTGTTCTCTTGTTGCTCGTCTGTCTGACAGCATGACTTACTGGTTACCGAGGTGACCGTTAATTTAATTTAACAACTTTGAGAAGACATAAAATGACAGTTTTAGGGACTTCACCAGTTTCTTAAACTTCTTGTAAAGATTAACTTCTATTATGTTTGTTTTTCAGTATTCTGGTGCTTTAGAATAGACTTTGATTTTTTGGTGCTAATTCTGATTTTGAAATGACCTTTTTTGTGTCCTAAGCTGAACTTGACTAAAACTTTGCACCAGAAGGACACAAAACAGATGCTGTTGGGAGTCCTGCTAGAAATTGAACTCGTCTTTGTTTCTGTTGTTGAATGCTGTAAAGATTGTGTAAACAGTGTGTACTTGTTTTGTAACCACTCATAACTGCAGAGCTGTATATAACTTAGCTCAGATGTCATGTCATCATCAAACTGCCTTACTGCATTATGTCACATTTATAAAGTTTGCCTAAATGTGGGCTGTGTTTTTGTGTGTTGACCCATTGCATCACCAAGATTTTCAAACAGACCCTAGTATGTTCATATCACAATAATTTCACTCTGTGATCCTCTGTAGCAGCTTTGCTGTGAAAACCTCCTCTGTCACAGGAGATTTCAGGTACTGTCTCTTTAAGGCTTCACTCCTTACAAGCCCAGTTACGGGTGTCCTTACTGGCAGTTTCCACAGGATCCGTTGTTGTATCCATGTGCTGCTCGGGCGATGCAAGTTTCCGAGTTGGGAAGTCGTTTTTTTTCCGACGTCTGTGTGTTTGCGTGATTTCAGTTAGGAAAGTCTGAATGTTGTAACAACAGCAAAAAAACAGCGTTGATGCTACGAAGAAGATCAGTGAAATGTAGAGGTTAAAAGTTATATTTGAGGAAAAAGTTGATGTGCAATACGTGAATTAATAAAAAAGTATGTTAACATTGACAAAACATTTTTTGCCTCTCGTGATGACGATTGTAGCGTCATGTCGGGCACCTAATTCTTCTCTGAGTTAGCAAGTTGTTGTTCAGACTTGAGCAGGTGTTCATGTGCAATTTACAAGCGGCAACCAGGTGTTGACAACTGAAACCAATCACAAGTGAAAAATCCTGCAGTTCACCCAGGTTGCCGCTTGGTCACAGCACCGACGTGTGTCACAAAGAAAGCTTCCGCTCGAGGGCTGCAGCTGGATACTGCTTGGTTTGGTAAGTGTTCTGACCTGAAGCGTTGTAGTTCAATAAGCAGCCACTAGGACATCCATCCTTGATTACAAATCCCTTAACCTCCATTTGAATAGTCATCAAGGCACTGATATTAATCTGTGGAGTAAGTGTGTTGTGCATCCTGTGTCTGTGGAACAAACTTAGTTAAAGCGTGTTGTGACCTCACCTATGTCTGCCCGTCTTTCTAATGTGTCCTCCTCATAGCAGAAACTTCCTGTGCACAAACTATAGACTAAGTTAAGATGGTCTAAGGAGCAGTCGTTGTCGATAATCAGTAGGCAAGTAAAATTGCAATTTAAACAACGTGAGCGCTGGTCGTAAACATGACAACTCTGTCAGGTGTAAAATGGGAAGGGCTCCTGTCTTCAGTTAGCAAATATTTTTTAACATCACACCACCTTTGATGTCCGTGTATTGGCTGGCTAGAATAAATAGTGTTCAAGTCAAGTCAAGTCAACTTTATTTATATAGCACATTTATAACAGCCGAGGCAGACCAAAGTGGTAGTACAGTAAATCAGGCAAAATACATTACATCCAAAACATCATAAAAACATGTAAAAGCAAAAATTTAAAGTGAATTAAAACACAAAACAGTAGTAAAAGTTCTAATAGACACTGCTGCTGGGATAAAACACTCAACTAGAGGTAAAAGCCAAGGAAAATAAATGGGTTTTTAAAAATGACTTAAACTGCTCAGTTGTGGCAGCAGATCTTATTTTAAATGGTAATCTGTTCCAAAGTGTCGGAGCTGCAACAGAAAAGACTTGATCGCCCCTAGTTTTGAGCCTTGCTTTGGGCACGTCCAGGAGCAGCTGGTTGGAGGACCTTAGTGCTCTGGATGGAGCATGAACATGTAGTAGTTCCCTTCGGTAGTGAGGTGTTGAGCCATTTAATGATTTAAAAGCCAGAAGTAAAATTTTAAAATCAATCCTGTAGCGAACAGGAAGCCAGTGGAGAGAACTGGCGAGAGTGTTGTGTGCTGAATAAGTGGAGCAACAGGAAGTAGCTTCCATGATGACAACCCTTTAATGACACTCCCTGCACAACTCACTCAGAACCAAACCACCACCAACACAAACACATTGTCAAAACTGCCTGTTTGAGGCAAACTACAAAAATAACTGGAGCCATTCTAACCAATGTTTTGAATTTGGATGGCAGTACCTATTTTAAATGCTGTGGTGTCAGAGTTATTGCGTCTTTAAACATGTTGTGTTTCCCCTAGGTTTACAGGAATCGTGGTGTCCATGCGTTACTTTTAATGACAGCTGTCCTTTTCTATCGGAAAAGTATCCTTAAATGACTTCTTTCCCTGATTTCCCACTCTATCCACTATCCTATCCCTACAATAAAGACACAAAAAGCCCAAAAATATATATATTTTTTACTCAACCTTCAAGGGGGGGGGAATTCAACATTAGAGTCTTCGGAGTCCTCTTTCCCGTCTGGGTTGTCAAGCTTCATGAAATTCTTCAGGACGTTGTGGATTTCAGCCTCCAATGTGGTTATCTTTGGAAGACAAACAGAGGAGAGATGAAATTATCACAGACAGGGACATTTAATAAAGTGATATTTTCTTGTACAATCTGAGGGTCTATAAAGAAAACGCACCGGCCCGACCAGCTGGAGGTAGATATTGGATGCCATCTGTATGAGTTCGACAAAGGACCATTAAATAGTCACTGCATTCGTGTTGTAGTCAAGACCACACTAACCGAGACCAAGACATAATACCCCAGATCAGAGCGCTCCGAGACTAAGAGAAGTCACTAAAAGAGATTAACAGTCCTCTCGAGTATCTCTGTTAATATGAGGCTACAGGCAGCACCTGCTTACGACGAGATACAGCTAGTCAGGCACATAACTCCCCGAATAAAACAAGTGATTCAAATTCCAAACATATTAAACTGGAAGAGGGGACTTCACCTTTATGAGGTGGACCGTCAGGATTTTGTTCTTGTTCATATATATATTTTTTTGCATCCCTCGTATATTTTTGTTGGGTTAATTCAATAGACTCTAATTATGACTCGATGAAGCCTGAGTGACGTCCCCCGTCTGTTCCTGCAGGGGGTGCTGGAGGCTAATCGGCAGCAGCCGCCATGCTGGAAATCTGTCTCAACCTAACTTTCAGTCAACCTAACGACAGGCTAAGAGCTGGAGCTGAGGCGGGTTTTAAGCCTCCTGACAAAATGTTACACCACGCCCAGCTGTCAATCAAATCAGCTACGCGCCTTATTGCGAATAACTCTTATCCTTCATCAAATCAAAACGGATGAGTCATCAAAACATTCACCCCCCCGTACAGTGTGTGCCGATCGAGACATGAGCTAATCAGACCTATTTGTTTTTTTGAACCAGGCCGTAAACATGTTAATCTCTGCTGTAAAAACAGACTTTTTAGAATGGGTGTGTATGTTCCTTCAGGGCCTCTGCAGCCAGCCTCTAGTGGACACTTGATGAACTGCAAGATTTCGCACTTCAGCCTCGGCTTCATTCTTCAACATCGGAGGGTGCCACTTGATTATTTAAAAGTTTAATCTTTCACTTCCTGCCCTAGTGTGTTTTTCCCGCCTTTATGATTGTGTGCCTCTCACCCTGATTGTCTTCACCTTTGTCATTAGTCTCACCTGTGTCTGATTACCAAAGTGTGTACTAACCCTGCATTTATGTGGTGTCGGACAAATCGGAAAAAAATGTTTCCGAGTTGAAAAATGCAAATGAACGCCTGCTCAAGTCAACAACAACCCAAAAACTTGACGTCATAGTCATCATCACATGGCAGGTAAATTCTGCTTTTTTTATTGTAAGGATACCTTTTATTCACTTATTGCACATCAATGTTATGCTCAAATAAACTTGGAACAGAGCTCAGATGGCCTAGTGGTTAGGTGGCGCCCCATTTAGGAGGCTATAGCTCTCCAAGCGGGCGGACCGCAGGTTCAAGTCCGGCCTGTGGCTCCTTTCCCGCATGTCATTCCCCACTAGATCTCTCCTGTTTCCTACTCTATCCACCGTCCTATCAAATAAAAGTAAAAAGCCCCAAAATAAATCTAAAAAAACAAACAATCTTGTAACAGAGACGTTTCACACATCTTCTTTGTAGCCACGATGTTTGTTGTTACAACATTCAGACTTTCAGAACTGAAAACACGTGAAGAACCACTTCTAAAATCGGAAACTCTTACCCTCCGAGGAGCACCTGAATGCAGCATTACTCTCTGTGGTCCTTCCTTTCTGTCAGCTCATTACGTCTACCTGCTGGTGTTTATTTATGAATTTATTCCTTGTTGCCGCTCCTTGTTTGGTTTATTCTGCAGGTGTAAGATGTATGTTTTGTTAAACGCAATTCTCTTTGGCTCTACAGCCAGATCTTTACCTTCTTCGTTTTTTACTCATGTGACAGTGGACAGTAGAACAACAGGTATTGATCCATATCTGGTATTTTCTTTGTCATATTGTTACTTAGCTCATTTTGCAAACAGAAATCTATATGAAATTAAAATAAAATACATTTTGTCTCACCTATGATGTCACGCTGAAATAAACCTCTGCCTCCTCCTATAGGAAAAGCTGGATGGACAGTTAAACAAGGTGGTTTGTTGCTGCACAACTAATATTTGATGCAATATTTCAACTTTGGAATGAAAACACAGCTGAAATGAACGATAGCGACACTGAAGAAAACGCAGAGCCTACCGGCTCAAAGGAGGAGAAAACATCACAACGTCGACAATAAAGGACGTTCAACTTCAGGAGTTTGGAGACATTTTGGATGTTTACAGTCCGACATAAAACAGAGTAAAGTGCTCTGTTAACTGTGCCAAAGACAAGTGTGGCTAAAACAGGCAACTTTTCCACCATTTGAAACAATATATCCCATTCGAACACAGAAATAAATAAATCACCAAACAGAAAATAAACCAAATGTTTTAAAGTTGTATCCATGTCTGACTTCCCGTCCCGCTTGTTCTTTTCTTTGCTAAATTGATGCGTCGTGCTACTGCAAAAATAGAAGCCTTGTGTCTCAGCGCAGCGGAGCCAGTGGAAACACACACATTGAATAAAATGAAAACCGATCAGCTCCGCTGCCGTAACAGAGCAGAGACGGACCGAACACGCATCTGGTGGAAGTTACTTGCCCGCTGCAAACTGTTATATCAGAGTTTTCCAGAAATGTTCCTCTGTTCAAGTAGAGTTTGTCATGTTCTGAAAGAAAAGAACGTTAACCATAATTAACCATCTGTTTTTTTCAGGAGCCAAAATCAGCCTTCACATTAAAAAAAAAAATTATTTAACATTTATCGTGATAATTATCGACTGATATGAAATTGTTTATTGTGATACGGTTTTGGTCATATTGCCCAGGTGTACTTTAATTTGTTAAATGATTGAGGATAACTAAGTTAACATGCCTGCAAGTAACGATTCATTTCAATGTTAATATTGTTGTTTGGTAAAAGAAAAATAGAGGAGAAGAAAAAACACCAGCACATATTCACGCTCAAGAAGCTGGAGTACACAAACAAGCCATTTATTGTAACTACACTAACGTTAAAATAAAGTTGGAGTCAGAAGCATCATGGCACACAAACACAGCCACGTTCAGCAGGCTCATGGTGGAGATGTAGAGATGAAGATGGTAACCTTTGATAGACGGAGAAAAACATGTTGCCACTGCTGTTTCCTTCCTTAGGTCTCCTCTGCTGCTGCTCTTCGTCACTTGCTGCCTTGCCCGTACCTCACCCCCTGTAATCCAATACCTCTCAGGTATGCATACTCAGGCATCACATATTCTACCTGTTGTTAGTACCTCTTGACACCGTCAAGTTACCTAAAGTCATGTTTTGGTTTTATTGTCATTTGTTATATTGTGTACTTACCCTTGTCTCTGTCTTTCAGATCCTCGTGTTCTCATGCCTTGTGCCTGCCAAGGGTTAAACCAGGGCTGTGCTGCCCTCTGGTGGAACTCTAGGAACCTGGTTTTAATTTTCTTAATGTCTGAATTTTGAATTAAGATGAAAAGTCATGGTGGGGGCACCTCTGGTGTTGAAAAATTAAGCCAATGCAGAAGTACAAAATCCTAATGTGTGTGTGTGTGTGTGTGTGTGTGTGTGAGATAGGGTGGGGGGACTGAAGAGACAACTCAATCAGATTAAAGTAAACTATCAATTAACTCTTAATGACTTACAGAGCAGGGTCAAATTAAACTGTAGAAGCTAGATATAACCATCTGGAAACAGGGTTATGTAGTAAATGTACCTGAAATGAAATCCTGGAGCGTTATATACAACTGTACCTTGGCCCAAGCAAACCTCTTTCATCTGTGCCAGGGCCAAGAAAGTGTATCCTTATGCTCAGTCCCATTTCATGATACTTTGAACATGATTAAAAATGAGGCAAAAAGATCATCAGCCTTTTCAATGCTTAAGGTTTTAATGTGCAGAACACAAGAAAGAAAGAACAGGTAATCCTGCGGAAGAGACTGACGGCACAAAGGCACAAAGCCACGTCAGCCTTCTCTTGCTTCTCTTTAAGCTCAGGGATTACATGAGAGTTATACTGCAAATGGAAGGCAGTTCATCTTTACACTGTACTGCATCGATGCATTCCCATGATCCTGTAAAATATACACACACACACACTAGAGTCAGTTAACACAACAGACACCTGTCCACCTGTCTTACGATCATCAGTATCAGGGCTTGAGCGGACATTTAGTCAGAGTAAATGTGTCTTCATACATTGTACAGAATTCAGCTCAAATACGAGCCACTTTATTTTGATTCTTTTAAACATAATTCATGAACAGTTAATAATATATTATACAAAACCATATAAGCAAGAAGAGCTGAAAGGTCCAATTATTTTGATTAACGCTTGAAGATGAGCTTGAGGAGCTCCCCCTAAAATATGGGGGTTATCAAGACTGTTTGTCGACCCCACCTTCAGAAGTACGGAAATATGGTAGTAATGTCTATATAGAAAAGGTCTCCTCCTAAATGGTAAATTGACTTGACCTTGTATGGTTCTTTTTTAGTCTTCTGACTACTCAAAGCGCTTTTATACTGCAGGTCACACCTACACATTCATACACTGATGTCTACAAGCCCCCCAAGGATGAGAAAAGTCCATCCTCTCCGTCTTTTGCCTGCTCCACTTTTCAGAAAATGTGTGCTCAAACAGGTTGTTTGAAGATTTTCCCTTCATGACATCACAAAGGGCAGTAACCCCTCCCCCAGGTGGGTGACACTCCCACAGCTAGGTGTTTGTTCTGCCCTCTGAGTCTGCCTTCTCACCATAAACAACAGGACATGGAGCGAGAAAGCCCGAGACACACAAGCCCTTCCAGAGAGGGGGCATGGTCAGACACAGATCATTTACATATTTAAAGGTACAGACACAGAAACAGCCTGTTCTGAGCAAGGCATGATCAATAGGCATGATCAAATACAGGATCAGAGTGGATTTAGAACAAGACACTTCACACACATGTTTTGAGGAGCTGAGACTTATTTACACTGGTTGAAAAGGTGGGGAATATGTGACCTTTAATAAACGCCTACATTAGTATAAATCTCTCTATGTGGAAAGAATTAATTTAATATTGTATCACAAATCTTAATGTTGTTCAGGTGGAGGGATTTACCTTCATGGGTTCTCTTTATACAGCTGGGGTTCCTGGGTGCTCCATACCAGTCAAATGTAGACCAGTCCCAAGAGGAGCTCTGTGAGGTGAAGCAGATTATAAAATTATTTCATAAATGATAATGAAAGAAAAATTTAAATATTTTGAGGCCTCAAGTGAATAACATACATCTGTATTACAGCCTCCGACCAAGAGTTGAGGAATCTCAGGACCAATATGCTTCATGATGTCATCGATATTTTCTGAGAATTGATTCTTTAGTGCAGCTACAAGGCCTCCATTCATGAACCGACAGTGACTCTACAGTGCAAAAACAAACCTGATTATGAGGACACAGGATGAGAGGCGATAAAATAAATGGTAGGCAAGCAAATGCAGAATAGTTTTTGGTCTGAGGTCTAACTAACTAATAAGATATTTGTTTCTGGAATGGATTCAGTAGTTTGCTTCAGCCAGTATCAGTGAAACAGGCTGTAATGACTGCAACATCATCCATCAAAGAAAACGTGATTGGTAAAATGAGATTGACTAAAGGTTTTTGTATTTGCAGATCAACTAATCTTGGCCGACTTTCTATCCCCTGCTCTAATTTGTGCCTTCGCTGTTTTAGCCCCCCACTCTTTGGAATCCACTCCACCACACCTTCAAATCAGGAGAATCTTTTAATCTGAATCTGAAAAACTCACTGGATTGTTTATACAAAGGTCGATCGGTATTAACAGGTTTAGAAGGCTGTTTTTTCAATGAAAACAGTTGAAATTGATGGAATTGATGCACATTTTTTCTGAGAACGTACCACTTATTGTGTGGGTCTTGGCAGGTCTACTTGTAACAACCGTTCTGTTGTTATAAATAGAGGGGACTCCAAGGAAAAAAGGTCTGGAAACACTGTCCCTAAATAACACAAAAAACTAACCCATTCATGACAATAATAATAATAATAAATGTTATTTAAAAGCGCCTTTCTGGACACACAAGGACACTGTACAACAATTAACATTTAAAAAACAATGATGGATAAAATCAGCATACAAAAAAGAAATGAAATGTAGGACAGTGTAATTACAGTTAAAATGTTAGAGTGAGATCTTGAAAAGATGGGTTTTGAGTCTGGATTTGAAAATGGAGAGAGAGTCAATGTTGCGTATGTCAGGTGGCAGAGAGTTCCAGAGCTGAGGAGCAGGGCAGCTGAAAGCTCTGCACCCCATGGTGCTGAGGCAACATAGGAGCAGAAAATCCTTAGCTTACCCTCTCTGTCAATGGTGGGTCTGAAGAAAGCCATACATTGGCTATTAAAGGTAAAAGAAAGTTATCTGACTCATTAACAAAAAGGTCACTTGTGCCAGGCTCAGACTACAGGGGAAAAGGTCTGATTTATTACTGTATCATCTTCCCAACTAAAGGAGAGGAATCTGTGTCGGGCCTGAGGTCGGTCCTGTCATTCAGCAGAGATTATCTGGTCACGTAAGGAGTCTACAAATCCATTTTTAAACGGCAAAAACTGCTTATAACTCATAATAGCCATCCCCAAATATCATTCATATTAATCATGAGTTGTAGAATCTGGGTGATAAAGTCGGTACCTACAACAGCCAATGAGAGACTTCTGACTGCGGCTGCAAACAACAGCAATACATCCTAGCTCTGTGGCTAACTTTAGCTAGCATGCGACTGACAGACAACAGTCAGCACCGTTAGTGCAAGCTTCTTGTAAAATGTATTGAATAAAGCTACAGGTTACTACTTACATGAAAAGTGAAGACTTAGTCAGGCACATTTGTCTCTGAGGATTATGTTAAGCTTTTTCAGTTTGTCTCGTGGCTACAAGACCCAGAAATATATGTCAACAATAAAAAAAATTGACACCAGAGTTACTGCAAAAAAATAAAAAAATTGACCCTGAACAAGGAATCCCCCTGATTACCTCAGCATCAGACCAAGTCCTAGTTTCTGGAACGTAGAGCAGACAACGAATATCGTACTTTATCCAGCCTGGAGGACATACTTAAGAGGACAGACACAGAAGAGAGGGTTCAATCACATAAATAACATGCGTAAGTGCGTTATTTTTCTATGTGTTTGCAAGGAAACATTTTTAAAAAGTTATGTTTTTTTTCCCCCAAAAAATCAAATTGACTATATGGAAGAAACACCAACCATGATAACATGTGACTTTCTGGATCTGTTTAAACTGGACAATTGAAAGTTTATCATTCAGTTTTTCATCCATATGTTTTTTTTTGTCATTTGTTATTTAATTCACTTTGAAAACAAAAATTATTATAAATCATCAAACCCATGTGGATGCTAATTTTATTTGGATGGATCAGTAACACTCGTAGGCAGCTCTTTATCCAATGGGCACGGCCAAGCTAGCTCTCATTTTGCTTTGCTTACAGTCTACCGTCCTCAAAGATGAACATATGGCGATTTATATGTTTTCCATTCTCTGGTGTTACTCTAAAGATGTGATTATAGTGGAGAACGAAACTGTAGCTTATTTGCTTATAGCTTATAAACTTCATGCCACACCTGCATAAGTCAGTGCCCAAGTTGGGCCCCCTCCAGTCAAAAGTCAAAGCCAGTCCAGAACATAAGTGTCCAAAAGCAAGCCACTCTTACATGAAGGTTCTTGTATGGATTAAAACAAACAAGACATACAATTTGAGCATATGAGGTGCCTGGGAGCAGATCTTGGATAGTGCCAAGCTAGCTTTGTAAGCTAACAGGCTACGGGCTGTACTTCATTTATTGTTGCAACATAAAGTAAAATGAAAAATAAGAATCAGCAGTTTAGTAAATTATATCCACCACAACCAATATTTACTTACTGAAGGCTTGGGTGAGAGCCATCATGGCACAGAACACCAGAGAAGCAGTCAGCAGGTTCATGGTGAAGATGTCCCGGGTGTAAAGATAATAATGGTAACCTTTGATAAACAGAGACGAAAATGTCACTAAATCTTTAGCAGCAGGAAGACAACCAAACTGATACTGATACTATATGTAAGAGAGAGAGGATGATAATAAAGCTAAAATCAAACCTGCAGCAGAATGATCTCCTCTGCCCTTCGGTGTGGAGCTGCTGAACCAAACACAGACCAGCCCTTAAACATTCCAGTAACCAAACATGACGAGGCCACGTACACCAACAACACACCTAGTGCAAATACCAATTTCATTCTAAGTTCCAGGGAAGCCTGAGGTCAATTTCAAGATAAGACATGTTATGGTTTGGTCTTTTTCTAATTTGGTTTTTCAGTGTTTAGTGTTTCTTCTTGTTGTAATGTCTTTTGTTCATTCTTGAGTTCTGTGGGTTTTTAGTGTTTCATGATTTAGTTTGTAGTTGTCCTCTGTGTTTCTTGTATTCCTGTCTGTGTGTTTCCCAGTGTGATTGCCCTGATTGTCCTCACCTGTGTCTTGTTAGTCTCACCTGTGTTTGATGACCCCTGTTTCTATTTAGTCTCTGTGTTTCTTCCCTCCTGTGTCAGTTCATTGTATGTTGTAGGTGTATGTGGTATGTCAGTCAGTCGTCAGTTTGCTAGTGTCTCTTGTGCTTCCTCGTGGCTCCTTGTTTTGGCATTTTAAACTTCATTTTAAATAAATCCTTTCTTTTGGTTCTGCACTTGGGTCCACCTTCTGTGTTTTACTCA
The DNA here is from genome assembly GCF_963930695.1 of Labrus bergylta. Lineage (NCBI taxonomy): Eukaryota > Metazoa > Chordata > Actinopteri > Labriformes > Labridae > Labrus > Labrus bergylta. Next base: position 27,850,687 of record NC_089196.1, on the reverse strand, counting down.
CCTAACTGTAACAAGACAAGTGATGTGTTGTATAAAATCCTTGGAAATAAAAAGTATCAAACATTTTTTTAGTCAAAAGGAGCCTGGGTAGTTATCTTGTGACAGACAATATACACACAGGTGGCTTCAATTTGTCAATCATCAAAAATGTGTTCAGCGTTATGGAGATAAATTCTGGTTCTTTAGAAATGACACCAGACACCACACCAACTTTGACATCCCTGAGGGCTGCTTAGATAAGCAAATGTTGCTTGCTGAGTCAAGTGGGGCATTTTAGTGGCAAAAGGTAGAAAAACAAAAACTCAGTAGAAATTAAAAATCATAAATAGGGGTGCTGGTAGCCTAGTGGTTAGTGCACACACCCCATGTATAGAGGCTGATTGATTCCCTTCTTCTCCTTGAAAAGTACCGTCGATAAATGCATGAACTACTGTGAAAAAGGAACTTAGATAGGATTTTTTTTTTTGCAGAAATGGAGCACAGCGTGAGTTCAAGAATGATTATATTCTCTCTCACATTCATCCATTATTCTTCTCTCAACTTAGCCCCTCCTCTCTACCACTCCCTCCATCTCCCTGCTCTGGTGAACAGCTGATTATGGGCGTTTACTCTTTAAGTAATCAACCAACCAGATTCTGCCACAGCCTCTCCCGACCAATCATCCTGGTGCGGTCAAATTAAAAAATCGGTTCGCTCTTTTCCCCAATCAGTTTGTCACTTCAGTGCGATGGCTGCACCCTGGTAACCTAATCCTGCATTCTTCTATCACCACCACCACCACTACCAGGGTCTAGACTCCATTAGGGGGGTCTCATCCTTTAACTTTACTTTATAGTGCCTGTGGTACTAATGGCTGTGGCTACTGTGCCATATAAATATTGTCTACTAGTACTTTGATGTCTTTTAAATAAAAAACTCCTCCTACAATTCAAAGGGGAAATTATATGAATGGCTAACAGTCAAAGTCATGGAAGAGGTTTTCTTTTTCATTTTAAGGAACATCAGTAAGCTACGTCTCTGACTCATTTATTAGATAAACACATTTTCTGTAGGAAAAGGCCCTTGGTGACAGATTTTTGTCCTTAATATAAATTGTAATACAGATGAAAACAAAAAGCTCCAGATCTTTAAAGGATCAGTCAATAAGATGTGTAGTGAGTGAAATGATAAAGTGATCTTACTATATGATCAGACATTAAGGAAACATGCTATGTTGAAGTGCTGGCTTCTCTGACAACAATGCAGCAGCCAGTATGTCCTCCTTCTAACTTTAGATTCTGGTCCTCAGTGCTCTGGATTTGTTTGGACCAGAGAAGGTAGGCAGTTTTAAGGTGTCCCTCCACAGCCGTTTTGGACGCCCCTCGGTTTGCCAGATATGAGAGCAGTTATCAGGTCAACAGGTGTTGCAGCGATGGAAGCGGGCAGGAGAACTGGTTCAGATAGAAGTGATTGTACCCGACCTAAAAAGCCTCTGCATGTTTCTAATAAGCTCCACGAGCAGAAACGTGCTCAAACTAGGATCAATATTGGAGATGCTTTTGAAAAATGGAGAGAGGTTAGAACACAGAAAGGTTTACAGACCGATGCAGAGCTGGATAAACACTGAAGCTTCAGTGTCCACCACATGGTGACCTGCGTGAGCATCAACTCTAGAGAGGAGGGGGGCGGGGGGAGACAGCTCTCTACAATGTTTGAATGACATACAATACAATGAAAGCAAACATACAATGACATTGGACTGCAGTATCCATTTTAAACACTCGGTGTGAGAGTTACATATTGCTCCTTTAATACCTCTAAAGGGTCAAAGATTAAATTTGTTTTAACCCAGATTTAAAATGTTACTGTTTTCGTGTTGCACTTTAGTGTTTAATGTAGTTTAAATTTGCTCTTCCTGCTTTGCACAAATGTTCTTTATGTCTATGAATCATTTCAGTTTTTTTTTCTATTTCTCTTTTTAAAATGATCTTTGACTCTGTATTTATTTATACTTTGATACTTCTTATACTCAATCTTCTATTTGCTGTCCGGATGTTTCTTTTATTCCGCACATTAATAAAGGGGCCTTGCCTTAAGTTAACAACCAGAATAATGAGTGCAGTTTAATCATTACAGATACCTTGAAAAATAAACATCAGGTCAGAGGTCCCAGCTGGTTGAATGTTTGTTCTCACACTTGTGAACTCATTGGTCGATCTCACGTTCTCTCTGGTTATACTTTAAAGCTAACACTGACTGTTGGTTTTGTGCTGTCCTGCCCTGAGCGATGTGTTGAGCTGAGTCAGGGCGTTGTCGGGCGGATGTTGATCTTTGAAGTTAAAGTGCTGTCACATTGACAAAGCAGAGGCGTGTTCTTATCTATTACTGAGCAAATAAGACAAACACACATCATCAGATTCATTTTTTGAGTCACCACTTTTTAATATATTAATGAAAAATGCGCAGCTCGGTCTATTTCTCATATGTAACCTGCAAAAACTCATACGATACGACTTATAATACTCCACATTCACCTGACAAGTCCCGATAAACTTGTTTTTTTTTTCAAGATTAAAAAAGTTTATTCTTATAAGCAAAACATATTTGATGATGGACGGCCTTGCTCACAACCAAAAAACACATAAGGGAGAACATCTGCAGCCTTGAATCTTTTGTTTTACATAGATTCAAATATGAACATCTGAAACTTTGAACTGCCTGGTAAGTAAACACTGAGGTGTTTTATGCTGAAGTATTTATTTAAGATTGATCATTAAGAAGAATTCAGACAAACACAATAATCGTATATCATATAACAGCATAGGTTTACAACACGTCCTTATAGTGATGTATGAATTCTATCGAGAAGGAAACTCCCTTTATGGAAGAAATAAATCATTCTGTTCCTTTGTGCTGTTGGTGGGCACAGCCTGAGTGACGGTGCAATCAGAAACTGTATAAAAGAGCTGAACTTTTCTTTTCTCTGCACTTTGATGCTTCACGCTGACACCGAGGAGGAGCCGAAGATCACCATCTTTCTGCAGGTGAGTTAAAGTCTCACATTAGCTCCTGTCTTTGTAACTTAGATTATCTATCACAGCAGGTTTGTGACAGAGAGTTTGGAATTAAAAATGGGACGTTATGAAGAATACATTTGTAAAAACAATTTTAAAAATGAATTTGACTGTATTTGTATCTTTTGGGGGTCATTTCTTTTTTTAAATGATGTCATTATTTATATTATAATTTCTGTCCCTTCTTTTTCCCTTGTTCTTCTGTGTGACTTTGAAGGGTCAGGCTTAAATCAACAAGCTTTTATTGGCTTATTTTATTTTAATTTTTTTACATCTGTATTTTTTTCGGCACTGATGACTCCATATAGGTGCTATTTTTTCTTATAGGCATAGAAAAAAAACTGTTTGCCTGATGACGGTCTTGCTATGTTGCCAATAAATGTTTTTTTGTTTGTTTGTTATACAGTGTGCAGGTGTTTACCTTTAAGTTTCCTATAGATATATGAAAGTTCATTTGATCATTTTAATTGTATTTCTTTTAAGTTGACGATCTCTGAAATCTGATTCATCTTCACCATGACGCTGTTGGCTGTTTCTGCACTTCTCTGTGCAATGACGATTACGACCCTTGGAGCTGCCTGTGAGTAGATTGTTTGAATATTTTGTGTGGCTTTTCTTTTCCATTTATATATAGACATATTGTTCTTCCCCACCACATACATGGTACTCAAACTTAAAGAAACATTTCACTAATGACCATTTCATAAAAAGAAAGATTCCACTTGGACCTCCTGTAAATGGAACATAAATCCTTCTGAAGAGTTTTGATGATTTCAAAGAAGAGGAGTGTTGAGTAGAGCCAATCATTTTATTTCTTTGCTCATGGAAAACAAACCTCTTCAATCCTCTTTATTATTTTATGAAGACATTTGTCATGCTGTATTTAAACATACACATGCTGTAAATGTTGCCACATGTTACAATGAAAGAGGGAAATGAAAAGGAATCTGAATGTGCTTTGTGCAGCTGTTTTTTATGGCAATGTTTGGTCCCACTTTGAGGGGGTTCGATAGTCACTAGTTCAGCACTGTTCCTTTTGATTGAGTCTGAATGATTTAAGAAGAATTAAATGATTAATATAACAACCCTACAATAATGAGGATGTAAAACTAGGATGACCATACTGTATGTCCCAATTTGACCGGGACTGTCCTGTCCCGAGTCCCCACAAATATATATAAAACACTAATATGTCCTGGTTTTAACCTATTGAAATACCAAAACAATACACCATTCTTGCACAAATGATCAATCAATCAATGTCGTTGGCAAGGCTGCTGATCATCAACACTGATTTTTCGGCGCATGTTTCAATCAATCTCGAGGTTGCAGCTGTTGCTTAGTTAGCCTAGCTTATCATGCCTACAGGACCTGCTGCCTAACAACATGTAGGTGAGCTGTCATACTGAACAGGAAGTCAGTGTTTTCCATATACCTCCAGAAGAGTTACAGCTTCATTCATAAAGTACCAGCCAATAAACATGCTGCTTTTTGCAGACACTGAAGGGGCTGTTTTCAGCCGCCCACAGTGGAGATTCCAACATACAAAGTCATATTAAAAAGAGCAAACACAAACTGTGGATACAGACTGGAAGTAGCACTGTTAAAATTTACTTCAGTGAGGGAAACGACGCTGACAACCAGAGGTGTCAAATGTATTGACATTCATTACTCAGGTAGAAGTATAGATACTAGGGTTTAAAAAGACTTCTATAGAAGTTGAAGTATCAACTCAAACTTTTTACTCAAGTAAAAGTGTAAAAGTACTGGTTTCAAAACTACTTAAAATATAAAAGTAAAAGTAATGTAAGGGGGAAAAAATGGCATGAAGGACAAAAGCTTAGGCCGCACCACAGCGTGTCGGATTGGTATATGTTTATACTTCTCATCCAACCACAATCAAATTCACTCTATCTGGATGGCGTGATTTATCTGGATAAGTTTTTGTTTTTTTTGTCTTTTTTTGAACGATGACAAGCCGGAATGAAAACAAGCCGAAATAAAAAAGGAGTAACGAGGCTATTTTTAAAATGTAAGGAGTAGAAAGTACAGATAATTGCTTAAAAATGTAAGAAGTAGAAGTAAAAAGTCGGCTGAAAAATAATTACTCCAGTAAAGTATAAATACCCAAAATTTCTACTTAAGTGAGGTAATGAAGTATTTGCACTTTGTTACTTGACACCTCTGCTGACAACCAAACATAATGCTCAGGAGGAAACCTTTACCTACCACCTTGAGTGACCAGTGCATGTCATTGATCTGTGGATCGATGCATGTGAGTTTGCGGTAAAATTAAAGTGTCCTTATTTGGAGGTTTGAAAATATGGTCACCCTAACTCTGCCAAGAAATACAACATACTGTCATTATTAGTGGAGGATGTGCAAAACTTTACTGGAGACTCAACACAATGCTCTTCTCTGTCTTCAGTGGAACCTCACGTGTTTAGTAAGTTCTCATCCTGTCCCTGTGCATGGACACAGTTCCAGGACCGATGTTTCATCTATGTCCCGAAGGCCATGACGTGGGCCGAGGCTCAGGTAATGATTCGGTGCAGAAAGCTTCCTCTGCACACAGCCACCTGGATAATAAGCATCTCTTTTATGCCCTTTTCTTTTTAATGTTTGTTCATCTCCTCTGCAGCAACACTGTCAGTCCATGAGGGCCAACCTCGCTTCTGTGCGCAGCTTTGCAGAATACACGGCCATTCAGAGCTTAACTGCAATTGATCGATACAGGAACACGTGGATTGGAGCATCTGATGCTCAACAGGTAGATTTTTTTACATGTAAACTTGTTAAGTTGTAAGCAAGTTCAACTGGAAGAAGGTCCAATAGTAACGAGCTGAAAGGGAGCATATCCTTATCACCACCTACTGTAGCTGAGTCAGACATTTTTTGGTCAATAAATAACTGGCACCGTGCTGGCCTGGATCACTTGCAATCACCTGACCTGATATTCTTATTGAACCAAATATATATATGTTCATTGGGTCTGTGCACTAACAAGAAATTACTTACTAAATAAAAGGGCACTAATAGGGCAGGTGCTCAAGTCACTTGTTATCTATTTGTGCATGTGACTTAATAGAGGTGTGATAAGTCAAGTAACAAATTAAGATAAGCAGAACATTAATGGGATTACTGAATGTTCAGACACAGACCCAGCCTCAGTTCATATAACTCCACATAAAAAGCCCAATATGCGAGTATGTAGTACTTACGACGGTCTGCTTTGACGCGCAAGTATAAACAAGGCTTAACTCTGAGGGGTTAGGATGGCAAAGTTTCCCTTTAATTAAAAGTTCTTCTTCAAATACTTTTTGATATTCTTGTCTCTTCTCGTTTTTTCAAGGATCGTTTTTGGTTCTGGAGCGACGGAACACCTTTCACCTACACAAACTGGTGTCCTTATCAGCCTGATCACAGACACACTGGAACGTATGGACCAAATGGGCCGTATTGTATACAAATGAATTTTGGAGGTAAATCTCCTACAAAGCATCATGTTAATTAAAGGGGCGCTGTGGGTCAATGGTTGAGTCGATCGTGTCTCACCTGGAAGGTCAGGGGTTCAATCCAGCAACTGCAGCCACATATCTAATGTGTCCTTGGGCAAGACACTTACCTCTATGTTGCTGCTTCGTTGGCGGCTTATGAATGTGTTTGAATAGATGAGTTCATACTGATGGACTCTTTACATCAGCCTCATCAGCAGCCTGTACCATCAGTGTGTGAATGTGCAGTTGTGACCTGGGTGAAAAAGTCCATTTACCATTTACCATTTAATATGGGAAAGATGTGTGGAATTTACTTTATATCCATCACTTTGGAAAAATCATAAATATTTAGTTTTGGAGGTTAAAACTAAATAATGAATGACAGTAAATGCAAATCATTTCTTTGGTTGTTAAAAGAAATTAGACATTTCATTGAATTCCTTTCTATATTTTTGGAACATATAGTAGCTGGGATTATACACAGTAGATAGTAAAGATACCATAGTTTTGAGTTCAGTAACTTCTCCCTGCAGCTGTGTGGTGATGTTGGTATGAAGACGAAAATACAGTGTACAACTTCTATCTCTACAGACAGACTGATTCTTGTGTTTTCTGCTCTTACAGTCGGAAAGTGCTGGGATGATGGCGAATGTAAGGCTGTGTTTCCATCCATCTGCGCCAAGAAAGTCCTGGGTTAACACCGAGCCAGGACGTACCTGTCGAAAGCACTATTAAGCCACTTTTTGCATAGTCTGACTTTTTGTGTTATCAGTTTCATAATAACCAGAAATATTTGTCACGCAATTCAAATTATGTCTCTTCTAACGCTGTAACGCCTTTAAAGGAATAAAGGGACAAGTAACTTCTACAGCAGCAGGTTGTTTTTGAGGCTTTAATGAAAGCAGAATGAATGTGTTGAATGCTTGAAGCAAAACTTTATTTATAATTGTCTTTCTCTTCTTGTGCAAACATTAAAGTGTCAAGCCATTTCTCAAAACAAGAAGATCTGTTGGTCATATTTTCTTGGCCTGGGTCTTTTTCTCCCTGTACATTGTAAATCTTACGTTATTGTTGTTATAAAAACTCTGGATTACTGTGCATAAACAATTCAATAAATCTGGTTTATTAAGAGCCTCACGCGGGGCACCATTTATGTTGGGAATTTTAAGAGCTCACAGGTGGACAACAATTATGTTGTGGTTTTATGTAGTCAATTTGTTTATTAGATTAAAATTAATATTAATTATGAATATTAATTGACACAATTATTAATCAGAATTAATAACAATGGGGCACCGTCCTCAAATCATCCTCAAATCAGGGAACAATAACCAAATTACACAAGGCTAGCCCTCGCACCCAGCTGCTATCAAAATGAAGAAATGTTCTGCAAACACTACATTAAGAGTATTTTTTAATCATTTTTATGCCGAACAGACAAAAATGATTTGTGCAGACATTTCAAGCCAACAATGACTTTTTCCGTGCAAAGTGAGACATGCATGTTGATTTTCTATACCTCCACACGTGCATCCAATCACTAATTAAGGCCCTTCACATCAGCATGTGAAGAAGCTGCTACACAAGTGGGCATGTGATTTCAAACATTTTGTAGGTTATATACTTAATATAATATACGACTTACAAATTATCACACAGATGCCAATTTCATAGTATTCATAATTACACAATGTCTGACCACATTCTATGATTAAAATTTTTTCTCCATTTTTGTTTGATCAACCAATCACAGCTTCTGAAAGAAATTGTCATACCTAGCAACGGGGTCAACCACTCTCAATAAGATAAAAGTTTCAACAGAGTAAGCAGTTTCAACAGAGTAAGCAGTAACAAAAAATACAAAGGTAGAAAAATATGTACATAAGAAAACATGAAATATACAGAGGCAAGTATTGCATATTGCGGGTTGTTTTCATTAGTAAATGTTGATTGAAAATACATCTGGAGTCCCAAAGACCCAGAATTCTGACAACCCAAACAAGTCAACCCTTCAAAATCATGTTTATAAGCTAAAGCTAAAGCTTCTAAAAAATAAAATAACTTGAGGGCTATGAGGTCACCATCAACCCATATCCCATATTGATGTTCATTTATTTACCTACAGTTTGATTAACTGTGGTTAACTGTGGCCTGCAAGTGGCTTTTTAATTGATCCTCAGTAATCTTTTTTAATCTTTTATCATGCTTTATTTTACTTTTCAGAACTCAAGGATGCTTCACATGACCATCAGACGGTCCCTTCACTATCATTATGGTGCCTTCAATTCAATTCAATTCAATTCAATTCAATTGTTCTGGCAGGCCGTCAATCAACGATCTTGAGGAGCCTAAGAGAGCTCAAGAGCTCCCAGGAAAGCAGGTGGTTAGTGACTGAGATTTACAGATAGATACATGCAGTAATATGATGTACTGTATATGCACAGAGAGAGAGAGAGAGAGAGAGAGAGAGAGAGCGAGAGAGGAGCTCAAGGTGCCAGTTTCCCCGGTAGTCTAAGCCTATAGCAGCATAACTAAGAGCTGGTCTACACCAGCACTAACTATAAGATTTATCAAAAAGGAAAGTTTTAAGTCTATTCTTAAAAATACAGACTGTGTCTGCCTCCCGGACCCCGGCTGGAAGGCGGTTCCAGAGGAGAGGAGCCCGATAACTAAAGGCTTTACCCCCCATAGTACACTTGGAGATTGTAGGTACCACCATTAGGCCTGCACTCCGGGACCGCAACGCTCTCGAGGGACAGTACGGCACTAGTAGCTCCTTCAGGTAAGATGGTGCCTGGCCATTTAGCGCTTTGTAGGTGAGAAGAAGGATCTTGAATTCTATTCTAGACTGTATAGGGAGCCAGTGCAGAGAAGCCAGGACAGGAGTGATGTGGTCCCATTTCCTGGTTCTGGTCAGTACACGAGCTGCAGCGTTCTGGACCAGTTGAAGAGTCTTTAAAGATTTGCCAGAGCACCCTGACAAAAGAGAGTTACAGTAATCCAGTCTGGAGGTAACAAATGCATGAACTAGTTTTTCTGCATCATTTTGAGACAGGATATTCCTAATCTTGGATATATTACGAAGGTGAAAATAGGCTGTTCTTGAAACTTGACTGATGTGAGAGCTAAAAGACATATCTTGATCAAAAAGAACTCCTAGATTCCTAACAGTGGTGCTAGATGCCAGGCTGATGTCACTAAGGACAGTCAAATCACTAGAAAAAGTCTCTCTGAGGTTCTTAGGGCCTATCACAATAACTTCAGTCTTGTCAGAGTTAAGTAACAAAAAATTTCTGGTCATCCAGGTCCTAACGTCCTTAAGGCACGTTTCTAGCTGACATAACTCACTGGTGCCATCGGGCTTCATTGATATATAAAGCTGATTATCATCTGCATAACAATGAAACTGTATGGAGTGTTTCCTCATAATATTTCCCAGAGGAAGCATATATAATGTAAAGAGAATTGGTCCAAGCACTGAACCTTGTGGGACTCAATGGCAAACTTTAGTGTGCATAGAGGACTCATCATTAACATGTATAAACTGAGATCGGTCTGATAAGTAGGATTCAAACCAACTTAAAGCAGTCCCTGTAATTCCAAGCAAATGCTCCAGTCTGTACAACAGGATCCGATGGTCAATGGTGTCAAAAGCAGCACTAAGATCTAACAAGACGAGCACAGACAGAAGTCCCCTGTCTGAGGCTAGAAGTAGATCATTTGTAACTCTAACTAGTGCAGTCTCAGTGCTATGGTGGACTCTAAATCCTGACTGAAACTCCTCAAATAAACTGTTGTCATGGAGAAAGTCACACAGCTGTTTAGCTACCACCTTCTCCAGGATCTTCGAGAAAAAAGGAAGGTTGGATATAGGCCTGTAGTTAGCCAGAGTTCCTGAGTCCAGAGTAGGCTTTTTAAGTAGAGGTTTGATTACCGCTACTTTAAATGCCTGGGGTACATAGCCTGCCAGTAAAGACGAATTGATCATATCTAATATAGAGTTGCTAACTAAGGGAAAGACTTCCTTAAACAGCTTGGTTGGGATTGGGTCCAAAATACAGGTTGACGGTTTTGACGCAGAAAAAATGGAATATAGCTCTGAAAGGTTGATTGGAGAAGAACAGTCGAAACTAATATCTGGTCCTGGAACTGTCTCTGCTGTATCAGACGTATCCGCACCAGGTAAGGGCAGGAGGTTACCAATTTTGTCTCTGATGTCTAGAACTTTGTTGTTGAAAAAACTCAGGAAGTCATTACTGCTGAGGGCTAGAGGAATACAAGGCTCAATGGAGCCATGACTCTCTGTCAGCCTGGCTACAGTGCTGAAAAGGTATCTAGGATTGCCTTTGTTTCCCTCAATTAGAGAGGAGTAGTAATCAGCTCGGGCGTGACGTAGAGCCTTCATATATCTCACTGACCTGCTGTTCTACACTGTTGTCTTCCTCGCCCTGATGAACTCATGTAGGGGTAAGTTGCAAACATTACAAACAGTGTGGTTCATGTTGGCATGAAGAGTTATTTAAATTACTGAAGTTTAAGTATGTGCTTCTAATGACACCATATGGCTCACATTTGCTGAGCTGTAGGAATAAAAAATGAATCCCTGTTTGTTTTCAGCTCAGTCTGAGGTGATCGTTCCATCTCAGCCAGTAGTTTCATTGGTGGGTAAACCGGACGATGGCTGATGCTGTGATCCGAGGCTGATGGGATGAAGGAGGTGATGAACTTGCGATGGCCTGGTGGTGATGGGGAGGTGGAGGGTCGCTCGTAACGATGGCATGAATGAACTAGTGGAAGAGAAAGCCATTTTTAGGAGGAGGATTGTTTTTTGCAACTAATTTGTTTTTATATATTTTTTGAAAGGATACGATTTATTCATAATAATGCGACCATAATCTATAGCTGTTAGGCCATTAACTAAGAGTTTGCCCTTCTAATTACTGCTTATTGATAGCAAGGATGTTGTTGAACATGAATTATGATCTTAATATGCTTTGCTTATTCTAATTATTATTATTTATGATCAGCCATACAAAGAAGATTTTCAAGCAACCACTAACATATTTTTAATGTATCCAGCTAGTGTTGTAGTACTCGAAATATGTCACTTTTTGAAAGTCTTGGTCTTGTCTCGGTATCAAAAGCATTTTTCACTTGATCTTGTCTTTGTCTCAGACTGGGCGGACTCTGGATTTTAAGTCAAAACCGATTAAGACCACGACTGCTATTTGTCCACGTCATTACTGAGATTAGAAGGAAAACAGCTCTTTCTAAAATAATGAATAACTTCAATTTATTTGTTATTTGTGAGTGAGTGACATGCCCACCGCACACAAGATTATAATTTTTCGGTGGTTCTTGGTCTTGACTCAGTCTCGATCCCTAAATGTCTTGGTCTTGGTCTTGTCTCGGTTTCGATCCCTAAATGTCTTGGTCTTGGTCTTGTCTCAGTTTCGATCCCTAAATGTCTTGGTCTTGTCTCGGTCTTGGAGCACTCTTGTCTCGCGTATGTCTTGGTCTAGATAAGTGTGGTCTTGACTACAACACTACCTCCAGCACACCATTTCCCCTCCATTTTACATGCACTTCCATGTATTTTGTTTGTTTGTCATTTATTGTATGTAATATCTGTTTTATTATGAGAATGAAGAAACACACTTCTGAAACTTCTCTCCTCTATAGGTTCTGTCTCCTCACCTGTTGTTCAGATGACCAAAAACAACAATGGAGTGTTGTTAGAGTGTGAGTCTGCAGACTGGTATCCAGAGCCAGAGATGTTTTGGCTGGACGGCGAGGGAAACCTCCTCTCTGCTGAACCCACTGAGACAGTCAGAGGTCCTGATGGTCTCTAAACTGTCAGCAGCAGAGAAGAGACATGGGAGGAAGTACACCTGTAGAGTCACACAGAGGAAGATCAACCAGACCAGAGAGAAGCACCTCACTATTCCAGGTAAATATAAGTCATTAATTGGTTATATGATCACTGAACTAAACAGTAAATATGAAAAGAATTCTTTTTTTTTGTTGCAATTTTCAGATCATCTCATCATGCTCCCCAGTCTTTCCACTACTCTTGGTACTCTTAGTTAGTTGTTATTGGCTCTGTGATTGGCTGTGCTGCTTTGGTGTTTATTCCTGCGATCATCTTTGTCGTGTGGAAACGGAGACAAAAGAAATTCAGTAAGTTTCAAACTGTCAGCAGTTTTATTGTTAATCTTCAGTCTAAATATTTCTGTTTCATTCTTTGTAATTGAAATATGTTTATTTGCATGTTAAAATTCCATTATTTGGCATTTCCAAACAGTTGCAAGTCAAATTAAAAAGGTCAAGTAATTGTTTTATCTGTCTTATCTCGTCTTTGAATTAAATAAATGCAAAGAAATGTATTTAATGAGCTCCACTTTTAGATTTACTGCTACACAAGTGAGTTCTGACACCATGGTTTACAGGTAGGAGGCAGCTTCAAAGTACTTATTCTATTAAATATACTGTTTGTAGAGGCTAAACCAACGCTTTAAGCCACTGAGGCGCTGCACCTGGATTTACTTATTAATGCACTGAATGTTACCTTGTCAGATGAATGAAAGTTAAAATGCCATTCTTTTATTTTACACTTATTGGCTCCACATGTCCATATTTCCATACTAAAAAAAACACCCACTTGAAACACTTGCAGCAACTGCTTAGCGGTCAAAAACACTCTTCATGATATCACTGCACCGTGAATCTCTTTGAATTTCTCTTTGAAAAACTAAAAACTAATCTTCACAATCCAACGTTTCAATTATCTACCGTTCCCTTGAGCTGTTCTCATTTACTTTTCGACCCATAAAAAGTTACTTTATTCATGGTTAAGTTAAGTCTGGCTCACACTGTGCAATTTTTCCCCGATTGTATAAAAGTCAGGGGTCAGCTCACACTGTACGACTGAATCGTTTACGACGCTGACCAGACCTTGAGATTTATGTGCTCAAACTGTACGACCCGATTGTTGGGCATGGCCAGAGAGCTCACACTGTACGAGTGAAATCCGGACGGAGCATTGACAATTGTGAATAAAGTTTCATTTGAAAAAAATAAAGGACGGCGGTTGGTGAAAGAAAAGGAAGTGAAAGTTGTTGTAGGATAGAGGAAAGTAGATACCATCATATATATATGGATACAAGTTTCAGAAAAGTGCTGCGCTAATGATCTGTGCCTTAAACTAAAAACAAAAAAGGGAAAGCCGGGTTGCGTCCTGCCGCTGGTTGCCATGACTACAGTCTTCCCTTGTCTCTCGTGATTATATTGTAGTCAAACACAACTTCTGCCCTTTCATGACGTAAACGTCAAGATTTTAAATTCTAAATATCAAACATGTTTGAAATAAATCAGGGCGTCCCCGACGATCGCCGGGCAGATCAGGGACGTTAAGATTGGATCTTTGTACCACTCACACTATAAAATAATCTGAGCAGATAATCGTGTCCGAGCAGCTTTGAGTCGGGAGCGACCCTGTGATTGTCGGGAAGGAAAAATCGGAGCTGAAATCGGCCCGATTATCCTGCAGTGTGAGCCAGGCTTTAATGGTGTAATCTTTGATCTGCCAGAAGTTCCTTATTTTCTTTCAAAATAAAAGCAGGTGTGTATCCAAACAGGAAATAGAATACTCTTAGATTAAGATGGTACACAATTCAATGTAAAAGCACAAGAAAAACTGAATTTCAAACATTATCAAAAATGTAATCAAAATGTGATTAATCTCAATTAACAATTGAAACTAAGCAATGTGTTGCTATTAAAACATTTAATTGTTAATAATTATATTAATTGAGAGATTGACCCCACCATTATTCAATTAAGGAGACAATGATTCCTCGCTCCTTCTCTTGCAAACCTGTTTATTCTGTCATGAGAAGTGTCTTCTGACAAAACATGCTCAGCAGGGAAATACAGAAAAAGAGAAATGTCTATGATGTCCCTTCTCTTAATGAAACTGGTGTAACCATTTCTCAATGATAAATGACTGCTTGGTGTTTTTCTGTTTTAAAGAAATGTAGGGGTTATTATATTCCCCATCCAAGCCACACTTCCAATATGATTGTGCAGGAAGGGATGCAAACTGCTGCTCCACTAGTTGAGCAGGCATTCAACTGAAATGCACTATCTTTCATCTTCCATTTAAAAACATCAGGCATTCAATCTAATTTCCAACAGATGTCACCATTTTATTTCATTTAATGTCTACACAGAAAAAAATGGAGGAGACGTGAGGATTGAAGTGAACACTAAGGAAGAAAAGCCAGTCACATCTAAAAGCGATAAAACAGGATTTCATGTTGTGAATGAAGAAGAAGAAGAAGAAGAAGAAGAAAGACTTACACTCATTTCAGTTCAAGAAGAGAACAATGTGAACACAAAAGGAGAAAAGAGTGAACCTAAAGATGAAATTGTGACAGAACCAGAGCCAGTAAAAGACATCGTCTCTGCAGCAGGACAACGTGAAATGAAGGAAACAGATCTACCTGTGATTCTAAAAGAAGAAACAAACCAAGAGCAGGAACAGGGATGATGGAGACGAGAGTGAAGAGGACACAGTGAAAACAGTTAGAGATGATTCAGGACTTTCAATGGTACAACTAAAACACATCAATACTGATCAGAAGATGGAGAGTGAAGAGACACAGCAAGAGGCAGCGAGTAAAGTCGATGGGAAAGAGACAAAAACTGAGAAGGAGAGACCAAAGAAAAAGGAGGCTCTGGAGCAACAGTACTGAAGAAGTCAAAGGAGAAAGGAATCAAACTGAAGTCAGAAAGAGAGAGTGTGGAGAGCAAAGAGATGCTTCATTCAGAGATAAAGAAAGCAGAAAACAAAGCTGAGACTGAGCTCAAACAACAAGAAGTAAATGTTGAACAATGTCTCTTCAAAGATGATAAACAGGAGAGGAGGAAGGCAGAACCTGAGGATAAAACAGAAATAAACCAAGATGGGAACCAGTTGAACATTACTACAATGACAGAAGAGGAAGCAGAGAAGCAAAAGAAGCAAAGCAGTGAGGATGTGAAAAAGACAGAAGGAAAGAAGGATGAGTGGGGGAACAAGGTGTCAGCTAATATGGAAGGTACAGAGAGGTCAGAGCTTGAAAAACATCAAGATGACACAGGAAGAAAGAACCAAGAGGTTTTAGGAGACAAAGACGTTCAGACAGAGAAACACCACTCTAGTTAAAGAAGAGACCTCCCTTTCTAATAAGCGAATTTTGATTTAAAAGACACTGCATTTGAATCTCAGATGTTACACAAAAAGGCTAAGAAGCCTCATCTCCCATTTAACAGTCACTGAAGCTTATCAGGCTGATAAAACTTGAACGCACCTTTTTTATTACAGATGACCATGGAGATCTGTTTATCAGGTTTTTTGCACTTTGAACATGCAGAGCCCTCTTGGATTTCCACAGACGTCGAACAGGTATACATTTTTGTCACTGTAAGTTTGTATTTAATGTTTTTGTCTTGACCTAATACTGGAAAACAAAACTGAATTTTGTCTTGTGAAAACAATGTAGGATTTGGTTTTCTCTGTGCAACAAATGCCATCCCTGCATGTAATTCCAGAAGGTATGTGGTTATGTTTAAAATAATCATACTATTTGTATTTCTTAAATCTATGTTTAATCCAGAAACCCCCGACTATTACCAGCAGCTTGTTTTCAGTTTTTAAAGCGAATGTCTGTCGGGAATTGAGACATTTCTGCAAATCAAATCCCTGCTGTTTCACTAAGGTTTGAGCGATGGTTAAATGATAGTGAGTTGTTTTTACTTAAATTGGCATTTTAGGAAACGTTTAACGATTTTAAAACTGTTAGTTGTCGTTTTAAAAAAGCTGTTAAATCCACATTATCCCTCTTTTTTGTGTTATAAATGAAAATGAAACTTAAGTGTTTGTTCACTGAAGGACACAGAGGGATGTGTTAATCATTATACTAAAAGTAAAATACGTTTGAAATTTCACAAAAATGCCAACATATGTTCACGAGAAGTGAGTATGTTTAAAATCTTGAACACAAACGTGAAATGTGGATTAACAACATTGTGCAAAGGACCTGTATCCCATTAGTCACTCACTTCAAATCCAAATGTTCTTTTTGGGATTTTGGATTGTATTCACAGATTTTCAGATTGATGTAATGGTCATTTAACAATATTTTAGAGTTGGAGTACTTGAGACTTGAGACGGTTATTTTCTATATTAAACATGTCATCCTTTCAAAATCATGTTTACAGGAAAATATCTTCATCATCCCAAACTGAACATTGACATTAAGTATTTTTCAGTATTATCATCCTCATTTATGTTCATTTTTACACTGATTTCTGCTTGCAGAACTCCATGATGCTTCATGTGACAAATAGACAACCCCTCAGCAGTCAGTTTGGTGCCTTCACTGACCCCGCTGTCCATGCTGTTGTCTTCCTCGCCCTGTTACACTCATGTAGAGGTACATGCAAACATAACAAACATTCAGGCTAAAGTATACATGTAAAATAGGTCTATACATGTTTAAATTAATATACAGTATGGCCCTAAATACCACTACATGGCTGTCTTAAAATTATTACTTAGGCATTTTCGTTAGGAATGAAAATGAAGTCCCTGCTTTTTTGTTTATTTGCAGCTCAGTCTGAGGTGATCGTTCCATCTCAGCCAGTAGTTTCATTGGTGGGTGAAGACGTTATTCTGCCATGTCACCTGGACCCCGTCATGAATGCTTTCGACATGTTTCTTGAGTGGACGAGACCTGACCTGAACCCCAGATTTATCCTTTTGTGGCGTCAAGGTGAAGAACTGGAGACTGAAAAACATCCGTCCTTCAGGGGAAGAACATCAGTGTTCATCGATGAGCTGGAGAAGGGAAACATCTCACTGAAACTTTCCAAAGTTAAAGTCTCCGATGAGGGAGGATACAAATGTGTCAAGTATTTAGTAGAGGTGATAATTGATTGTAAATATCATACTCGACCAGTCAAGACTTCTGTCCGTTCAAGCTGAGGACCTCGTCTTAATGATCATATCAAAGCTAATGCAGGACATATTTATGAGTTATGGGACATAAAAACGTGAAACTGATGACACATTTTTTCCTCTACTAAACCACATCCAATCATGGGGACACACTTTGTCTGACAGGTTGCTCTAAGTCAGTGGTTCTCACAGTGATACGTGGGCTCCCTCTGGTGGTACGCAAATGAATCTCCATAATATAATACAAATACTTGTTCAGCATAAAACAACTTTTTTGGGGGGTAATGGTGGGGCGGGGGATCGACACCCCTTTCTTTTTTACTATCTTAGGGTGTATTTGAGCCAAACTCAACCACCTCAAGAAGAATAAATAAGATGCGATGATGTGGTAGTTCTGTACTTGCGTGCCAATATGCCGCTAGTTATATTGTGACTTCAATGTAAAGTGCTGCTTTGCTGTTAATTCCTGCGATCATCTTTGTTGTGTGGAGACGGAGACTAAAGAAATTCAGTAAGTGACAAACTGTCAGTCTTCTGATTGTAAGACTCCAGGTTGCGGATGTTTGATGATGTATTGATGAGGTTATTTTTTAGGACTGAGCAGTCGTTCAGTTTTGACTTACTTTGCATTCTTTTACATTCAAGTATTTGTGGATTCAAAAACAGTTTTTGTGTTAGTATGTCTCTGTGGTGGAGTGTTGTGGCTGGAGCTTTTATATTATCAGGTTGTCTTTTCGTCTATGCATGAGGTACAACATCCAAGAGAATGACACCACCTTTGTCAATAAGTAGATTATCTCCCTTTAAACTTGGTGTACACTTTACGATTTCAGGTCAATTTAGACCACATTTTGTAGTCGTACGACTGATTTTGATTTCTGGCTTTTCAGCCCGAATGTGCGTCTTACGTACACTGAAGCACGGCGTCCAAACTCTGTCCAAACAGCTGCTGACTGGTCTGATGATTTTCTGGCATGTTTGATATTTTGGTCGTTCAACTGCACACACTTGCAGAGCAGGGGCGTGTCCAGACTTTTTTGACTGGGGTGGCCCACCTGGGGCACTAACCTATGCAGGGGTGGCATAAAGAGTGATATGCAGACAAGCACACACAAATATAAATTTGTATCTTCTCAAACCTCATCAATAATATAGACATTATAACATTATTGACAAAAAAACAAGATTTATGTTCAAAACCACAATTTAACATACTTTAAAATTGTATGCTCCTGCACAGTCTAACTTGCAATAATGCAATTATTACAATGTTACAATTCACTTAGCAGACACTTTTATCCAAAGCGACATACATCAGAGAGTAAGTACAACACTAATCCATTCATACACCGACACTGAAGCAGAGGGTGTTAAGTGTCTTGCCCAAGGACACATCAGACATGTTGCCCAGCTGGGGTGTGATATATACCACACCATGGTGTATACCATCCAACAAAGAAAAAGATTCGGGTTGTGTTTGACTGTGCTGCAACCTTTCAAGGAACCTCTTTAAATGCACAGCTCCTGCAAGGACCAGACCTTACGAGCACATTGGTAGGAGTCATGACCCGGTTCAGAAAGGAGCCTGTAGTACTCATGGCTGACATTGAGGCCATGTTTCATCAGATACAGGTACCTGTTGAGGATGCAGATCTGCTACGGTTTCTTTGGTGGCCAGATGGGGACCATGATCAAAACCTGGTTGGACACAGGATGGTTGCACATCTGTTTGGGGCTACATTGTCTCCAAGCTGTGCAAGTTTTGCACTCAGAAAGTGTGCAGAGGACAACCAGGAGCAGTTCCACCCCAAAGTAATTGACACGGTCATGCATAATTTCTATGTTGATGATTGCCTTGCATCTGTAACTTCTGAGGAGGAAGCAGTGGCACTATATCAAGACCTACATGCACTTTTTGCTAAAGGGGGCTTTCAACTCACCAAATGGATTAGCAACAGACGTGGGGTGCTTGCTGCTATACCTGTAGAGGATAGAGCAAAAGTCATCAAGGATCTGGACTTGGACAATGACACACTTCCAGTGGAAAGGGCATTGGGTGTACATTGG
Organism: Labrus bergylta; assembly: GCF_963930695.1. Taxonomy (NCBI): domain Eukaryota; kingdom Metazoa; phylum Chordata; class Actinopteri; order Labriformes; family Labridae; genus Labrus; species Labrus bergylta. The sequence goes on along the minus strand of NC_089196.1, from coordinate 27,831,068 downwards.
TGTGTTCAGTCAGATGTTTTCAAGTTCAAGATTACAATAAAAGACAGACCCTTCACCAGAAGAGGGATCCTCTCCACAGTCAGTTCCATCTATGACCCCCTAGGGATTCTGGCACCTGTGGTCTTGTCCGCTAAAAGGATCCTGCAGGACTTGTGCAGAAAGGAGCTTGGTTGGGATGATGTTGTTCCAGCATCTGCTGCACAAGAATGGGCAAGTTGGTTGCAAGAGCTTTCCCAGCTTGAAGCTTTGAAAGTGGACAGATGCCTGAAACCAGTGGATTTTGGGGAAGTAACTTGTACACAGTTGCACCACTTTGCAGACGCAAGTGAAAGTGGTTACGGGACAGTTACTTACCTGTTATCACACAACATCCACAACACAGCGCACTGCGCATTTATCATGGGAAAGGCCAGAGTAGCCCCATTAAAGTCTATCACCATACCCCGTATGGAGCTGATGGCTGCTATGGTTGCAAGTCATATGGATGTAATGTGGAGAAAGGAGCTGCAGATGTCTCTACAGGATTCAGTGTTTTGGACAGACAGATTTTGACGACTGATTTTGATTTCTGGCTTTTCAGCCCGAATGTGCGTCTTACGTACACTGAAGCACGACGTCCAAACTCTGTCCGATCAGCTGCTCCCGACTGTTCTGATGATTTTCTGGCATGTTTGATATTTTGGTCGTTCAACTGCACACACTCGCAGAGCAGGGGCGTGTCCAGACTTTTTTGACTGGGGTGGCCCACCTGGGGCACTAATCTATGCAGGGGTGGCATAAAGAGTGATATGCAGACAAGCACACACAAATATAAATTTGTATCTTCTCAAACCTCACCAAAAATATGGACGTTATAACATTATTGACAAAAAAATAAGATTTATGTTCAAAACCACAATTTAACATACTTTAAAATTGCATGCTCCTGCACAGTCTAACTTGCAACAATGTTACAATTCACTTAGCAGACACTTTTATCCAAAGCGACATACATCAGAGAGTAAGTACAACTTACCCTTGACCTTTCAGATGAAAGGCAATGACTCTGCCAACTGAGCCACAGCCACTCATTATTTGGTAATGTTTTGGTCCCAACACATTGACAGTACCTGTTTTAAGAAATAGATGTGCAAAGTTTTTATTTACAGTTTAAAGTGCAAACAAAAGAAGATATGATATACTGATATTTAAAGATGAAAAAAAAAGCCCTAATAGTCAGTTTTAATATAAGTCCAGCCTCTGACAGGGCTAATATCCAATCACAGTTAAGGATTTTTGAAATGGCTCCTGGGGTGGCCAATCAGATTTCTAGGGGGGCCCATGCCACCCCTCTTGACACGACCCTGTCGCACAGTGAGAGCAGAGCTACGAGCCGATTCCCCGACTTCAGGACTTTTTTTCCTGATTGTGCCTGCACAAACTGACAGACAACATCCGATATCACCATGACAACAGCAGGTATTCCTGTTTAATCTGTCTTCTCCCTCCTATTATTGGAGAAAAGTTGGCTGGAAATATTTTTAGACCTCCAGCTGGCAGGGAATATTTGTCATAATCTACCTGCTGGTTGGCTTGTGATGCTGAGTGATCTACCTGTGATTCTAAAAGAAGAAGAAACAAACCAAGAGCAGGAGCAGGGACAAAGACGAGAGAAACAAATGATGGAGACAAGAATGAACAGAAGACAGTGAAACCAGTTAGAGACAATTCAGGACATTCATGGTACAAATAAAACACATAAACACTGATCAGAAGATGGAGAGGGAAGAGACAAAGCAAGAGTAGGTGAGAGATGAAGACGAGAAAGACACAAAAACTGAGAAAGAGACACCAAAGAAAAAGAAAAAAGGAGTCTCTGGATCAACAGGACGGAAGAAGCAAAAGGAGAACCGGAGAGAAGAAATCAAACTGAAGGCAGATAGAGAGAGGATGAAGAGCAAAGAGAAGCTTCAGTCAGAGATGAAAAAAAGAAAACATAAAGATGACATGATGATCAACCAACGAAGGGGAATCCAGCATCTTTTAGAAGACAGGAAACAGGAGAGGAGTCAGACAGAATCTGAGGATAGAGAAGAAAGAAATCAAGAAGAAAACCAAAGTACCCTCACTAAAACAACAGAAGAGAAGGCAGGGGACACTTACAAAGGAGCGGACAGTAATGAAAATCAAGAAGAGGTCATGGAAACACAAAGCAAACAGAAGGTAAAAGTAGAGGGTAGAGAAGGAGGGATTGGCATGTCAAATCTGATGAAGGAGCTGAAAATGAAACTCTAAAGAATAAATTAAACATACAAACAGGATTCAAAAGAGGAGGGGAAGGCGATGCTGCATCGTTCAGCAATTATTGAAGAGATCAGAGAGAGAGAGGAGCTGAGTGTCAAGAGGAACTGCAGGAAGAGGAGGACATGGAGAGACTGATGAACCTCAACATGTCACATGGAGGATCAAACCACAACAAACACAAGAGAGCAATGAGGACTAGGAGAGAGGTAGAGATTATGAGAGCTATGACTAAAGAAGAGAAGGGAGATGAGCTGAAACAGAAAACAGTCGACATTAGGCGACTCAGCAGAGAAGAGGAACTGAATGATGGAGTGCTGAGCAGCTTATTTATCTTTTTAACAAATCATTAGAAGAGGATTTTTGATGACTTTTGGATTTTGAAATTGTCAAATCAATCACAAAGAAAACAACGAGATGTGGAATTATTATTAGATGTTTTTCATCTAAGTTTTATCAAAATGCCAACCTGTGCATCCACCAACATGGCAGACATTTTTAAAATTCAGTGACTGAGTGAGCTGAGGTTACACTTAACAGTGAGCATGAAATGTGTACCTCAAACTCACTTTACAACTTCTTTCATTCATCATTTATTGTCTGATGATGTCATTTCTGTGCATTTTGGTTACCATTAGTGTGTTGTATTACATGGACGCTCATAATTCACATTTTCAGATTCAGTTTTTTGCAATGTAATTCTGCACTGTTTACCTCTTATCAACTGTCACTGTGTCAAACTATTTGTTTATTTTTTATTAAATCTACCTCACTACGATGTGGTTGGTCTGAAGACTTTATGGGGCCTTTTGGGGAAGAATTTTTTGATACCTCTATTTTGATATCATTGTATTCAAAGTGGTCTCCTTATTTACATCCAAATATTTGCAGAAACAAACACAGAAGGACTCACAAAGTAGTACACTCCATCTTGTGGCGAAAATTGGTAGTAACACCTACAGTAGACTTAGACTTAGACTTAGACAGTACTTGAGACCACATTGTTAAACAACAAAGATATTTAGGGGATACTTGTTTTTAAACACTCAAGAACTTCCTGTTCTCACACTATTGTGAAAAATGTTATGATTAGATTATTATAAAAAAAGTATAATGCATCTATTTTACCATTAGTTTGTTGTTATATAACAAAATGTTTTCCAACAATCTCACACATTTCAGTTTAATCAGTAGTGTCTGCACGGTTTCTATCTCGTCCTCTGCTGATCCCTTTCTCTCTCTCTCTCTCTTCTCTTCAACTCATTTATGATGTGCTAATTAAACAAAAACACCTACTATCACAAAGACAAACATACATACTCTACTTCTTTTGGAGAAGAGGCTTCAGGGTCTAACTTCTTACCCTTCTTACTTATTTTGCAAAAATTTAGAAGGGACTGAGTTATTTTTTCTGTCTGGATATGAACCCTCAAACATCTCTCATTCTGCAGCTGTAACACTGACAGAGTGCCTAAACATAGTCATACTCTCAGCTGCAGCAGGAAAGAGGAGGAGAGGGCATCGAGGCCTGCATCACATGACCCCCGACCTAATGACCTTTTTCACTCTACAGCTTATAAATGGGATTTATTTAAAATTATTTCTATTAAAAATTACTCAAAATGAGTTTTGATAAAGCATATTTTTCGAATTAAGAAGTGTAGTATAAACAACATGAGATCATATATGTATACAGTGATTTTATTTACAGTTAATTCACCTTTTCAGGATGAAGTAATTGAATATTTTTTTAACATCTTTTTTTTCCGGTGTTGCGATTTGCAGACGGTCCCTGAGAGGGGTGTAGACCAGTGGTACTCAACTTGTCTAGCCTCAGGACCCACCACCAACTCCTCCCTGAAAAACCGTGACCCAAATTCTAACCAAATTCAACCAATCAGATTGATTTAATGAAAATTTTTAAGTTTGCAGGTTCTGTCAAATGTTATAGCTCAGACAATGCAAAACACCTGATGGAAGATATAAACAAACATGTTAAAACAAAAAAAAAGCACTTGACAGACTGTTCAAGAACAGGTTTTTTCCAGGAACATGACCCACTGAAAACAGCTCCCAACCCACCTTTGGGTCCCGACCCTCCAGTTGAGAATCACTGGTCTAGACTGTCTTGGCAGGTTAGGGTCACAACAGGTGTTATGGAGAGAATTGCATGCGCACCTTTCAAGACACAATTTCTACACTGATGGATTTTACATCCATCTTTAAATTTCCTCTACAAACACATTAGAGTCAAACACTGTTTGCAGGTCAGAACAATAAGGACACTTTACGTTTATCAAGTGTAAACTGCACATAGTCTACTTTGTCGTCACAGATCTGCCCGCAGAAATATGAGACCGTTTTCAGACACTTCCGCGACTTCCCGCAACTTATTCATGTGAGCAGGTTTTATCTGTGATGAACCTTAACGAGTGCAAACTGTGCTGTGGCCTGACACACACAGATCTAAAGTCTCTCTCTCTCTCTCTCTAATGCACTGATCCCAGGGCAAGTTAGCAGGTACATCCCTGATGCAATGTGTTCATTTTGGGTTTATAACACGCTGAAAAACAATCTCTCTTTGTTTAAACACTAAACACGTTGACTAGACTTTTTATTTTGTTTGTGCAACAGATCCTCCCATGATGTGTTTACGGGATAACATTACGTTTAAAATACATGTAGCCTATATTCATATTATTTGTATTTAATGAGTCAATATATTCAAACCAAATACCTCCGAGTCCGATTATAACCAGCAGCTGGTTTTGATTTGAGTCTTTTACTCCGTCGGTAACCAGGACAAACTTTAACAGTGTGACGACAGAGAGGTGGTGAACTTCCTGCTGAGCCTTCTTTATTTAAAACGGTCTTTATATAAAACATTTAAGTCTATCTAATGACAAACTGTCCGTTTATGTTTAAATATTGTTAAATTAACTTTATCGCTGATTTTTTTTTCCAAATCAAAGTGAAACTAAACTGTTTGTTTAAAACGTGCAGAGTGAAGGACACAGGAGGACTTGTTAATAATTATACAGAGAGGGTCATACAGACATTCATGCTCACACCTCCTGAGGATTTATCTCAAAGCTTAGCCAGGGACAGGGGTTTCAAATTAGCCACAGCTAGAAACCTGGATGCATGGCATCTAGTTTGTGTTTAAAGAGGACATATCATCCCCCTTCTCCATCTTTTCAAACATTCCCCTGGGGTCTAAATGAAACATCTGTGCTGTGCTTTGGTCAAAATATAACGTGAATCAAGCACCAGAGGAGGTTTGTGACCCTGCAGACCACAAATAAAGGACTGGATGGGTTTATCTCAAATTTTGTGGGTCAGTAGACACTCAGGTTACCCAAATAAATTTCCACAAATACTGTCAAACTGGATTTTTCACAATATGTCCCCTTTAATATATGAAGCAATGGTCACTGCATGTGTTCTTGTTAGTAACTAAAAAGAAGAAATAGCACAAAGACCTTCAGTGAGTGCAGTGGATGTTTACCGCGGCTTTTTTGCTTCTCTGAGCTGTTCTGCAGATAAACTTTGATAAAATATGATTATTAAAGCAGAAATGTGTCCGTTGATGATATTTAACTGAATGTACGCTCAGTGTCCAGTTTATTTGTTCCACTAATATGAATTATAAACAAATTCTTACAAGCTGAGCAGTTAAAAATACTCACTAGTAGCTAATTAAGGGTTATTGATTCAGGTTAGTGCAAGTGGAATTTTTTTCTAAAGCTGGTTTGAACAAACTTTTTACAAGTGAAACAAGACTAATTCAAATGTTCTTGTTTCTGAATTGATAAGAAAATGTAGAAATTCACAGAGGTAAGTTTTGCACACGAGGTCGTATCACATCACAGATTTTCAAAAAGATTATTAAATATACATGTGGAGTCTCAGAGACCCAGAAACAGATTTCTGTTCTGACAACCCAAACAAGTCAACCCTTCAAAATCATGTTTATAAACCATTCTAATAAATTAACTTGAGGGCTTTGAGGTCACCATCACCCCATACTGACATTCACTTTTTTACCTACAGTTTGATTAACTGTGGTCTCCGACCTGCAAGAGTCTTTTTAAGTGCTCCTCAGTATCGTCTTTTTTAATGTTTTATCATGCTGTATTTTACTTTTCACAGCTCCAGGATGATTCACGTTTCCAACAGACGGTCCCTTCACTATCAGCATGGTGCCTTCACTGACCTGGTGTTCTACACTGTTGTCTTCCTCGCCCTGATGAACTCATGTAGAGGTAAGTTGCAAACATTACAAACAATGTGGTTCATGTTGACATGAAGAGCTATTTAAATTACTGAAGTTTAAAGTGATACTTCACCTGTTGAAACTTGAATCTGTATTGACATTGGGTCATATATTTAGTAGAATTGTGAAATACATTTTGAAGTTGTTGCCTTCTTGGCTGTGAAAAGGCAGAAAGTGTCTTTTTGGCTCATGTGGATGAAAGACACCAAATCCCAGAATGCACAGCACCGCAGGCCACTCCCACTAAGGTCCTCTAGTTCAGAATCAGAAATACTTTATTAATCCCAGAAGAAATTTAAATCGATACAGTTTCTCCAAAATATACAATATAGCAGTACAAATAGAAATAAAAACATTTACAGACATATTTACTTCAACTGATTCAGAGATTTCTTCCAGAATTGATCTTGGAAATTCCTGGCAGAAAACAGACTCTATGTCTGTGTCCATAGGCAAACAGTGAGAGCACCGACACTACCAGTCTGCCCCAGCTTCTCGACCTCACCGCCGCCGACAGGCAGGCATCATGTCTCTGCTGCTGAACTGGCAGCGGTGGCAATATAGCCGCGAGACGGTTGCTGCCGACATGCTGGTCTTGTGTTGTGGCCCTGCGGTCAGGCTCGCTGCGGCCGGGCTCCGAAAATATCAGGAACTAGCGTTGTAGTTTCACCCCCGCTAACCGCAACAGCTTCCAGTGATGCAAAAAACGTCATTTTGCGTCACTGGAAGCTCCTTTTCAGACTTAGAAATACAAAGATTTCCCATCTCAGGGGAAAATGAGGGCGGGATGCACGACCATTCAAAAATACTACCAGGTTTCTAATGATACAAAGCTTAATGCAAATGGGTGAAGTATCCCTTTAAGTATGTGCTTCTAATGACACCATATGGCTCACATTTGCTGAGCTGTAGGAATAAAAAATGAATCCCTGTTTGTTTGCAGCTCAGTCTGAGGTGATCGTTCCATCTCAGCCAGTAGTTTCATTGGTGGGTGAAGACGTTATTCTGCCATGTCACCTGGACCCCGTCATGAATGCTTTTGACATGACTGTGGAGTGGGCGAGACCTGACCTGAACCAGATTTATCCTGGTGTGGCGTCAAGGCGAAGAACTGGAGACTAAAAAACATCCGTCCTTCAGTGGAAGAACATCAGTGTTCATCGATGAGCTGGAGAAGGGAAACATCTCACTGAAACTCTCCAAAGTTAAAGTCTCTGATGAGGGAGGATACAAATGCTTCATGCCTGCATTGTCAAAACCCTCCACTGTTCAGCTTGTTGTAGGTAAGAGGACATGTTTTTATGATTATTTAATAAATGTTCATGCAGCGGTCGTGGATTTGCTGCTGATGAGAGAGGAATATGTTAGAAAGGATATGTGCATCCAAATCTTTCATTGGTGCTTTCAAAGTGTTTATCTGTCCAGACGATAATGACACACGATGTGATAGTTTGCACACAGAAACAACATGACAACGTGTTCACAATACTATCAGTGTGATTGACTAAATTACTCAAAAAGCTTAAAGGGGCTATATGTAACTTTTTACATGGATCAATCGTTTTTTATCGTCCATTAATAAGCGAACGGTTAACTCGTGAAAAAGTAGATGTTCATCTGTGTTGCCTGAATAAAAAGTTTTTTCCGCGAAAGCTCCAGAAGTGACATTTTATGCACGTTCTCAACGTCCTCCTCACTCTGCTCCGCTTACAAAGATCAAAGTCAAAGTCAACTTTATTGTCAATTTCAAAATATGCCAGACATACAGTGGAATTGAAATTTCGTTTGTCTCCGTCCCGCGGTGCAATACAACCAATAAGGTAAAATAAGATAAGGTAAAAATAGATAAATAAAATGAGGTAAAAATAAGATAAATAATATTTACAGTAATAAATTCTAAATTGTGCAAAAGGTAGTAAATAAAATACAATAAAATTTAAAGAAAAAGTGAACTTGTGCAGTAAAGTAAGTGTACTTTTGAATAGTTAGCTTCAGAGTTTTTAGTCCAGAGTTTCTTGGTGGAAAACGGGAGGGGGTTTCAACATCCAGTGTTCGTGGGGGCAGAGGGGAGGGAAAGAAGAGAGGGGAGAGAGTTAAGCTTCCTGACAGCTTGGTGGAAGAAGCTGTTTCCCAGTCTGGTGGAGCCGGCCCGCACGCTGCGGTACCGTCTCCCCGATGGCAGGAGGCTGAAGAGGCTGTGTGAGGGGTGGGTGGGGTCATGCACAATGCTGGTTGAGACATTGCTGGTACCGTAGAGGTCCAGAAGAGAGGGGAGTGGGACACCACCATAATCCGTTCAGCAGCCTTCACTGTGCGCTGCAGGGTCTTGCGGCTGGCAGCAGTGCAGCTCCCAAGCCACACAGTGATGCAGCTGGTCAGGATGCTCTCGATGGTGCCTCTGTAGAAGGAGCACATGATGGATGGGGGGGCTCGTGCTCTCTTCAGCTTGCGGAGGAAGTAGAGGCGCTGCTGGGACTTCTTGGCCAGTGATGTGGCGTTGGTTGTCCAGGAGAGATCCTCACTGATGTGAACCCCCAGGAATTTGGTGCTGTTCACTCTCTCCACAGCAGCACCTTTGATGGTCAGTGGGGGTTTAGGAGTGGGGACTCTCCGGAAGTCGACAAAAACCTTCTTAGTCTTGTCGACGTTCAGAAAGAGGTTGTTGTCTCTGCAACACGTGGCCAGTTGGCTGACCTCCATCCTGTAGTGCGTCTCATCGTTGTTGGAGATGAGACCAACCATTGTTGTGTCGTCCGCGAACTTCACAATGTGGTTGCTGCTGAAGGATGGAGCGCAGTCGTGGGTCAGCAGCGTGAAGAGCAGGGGGCTGAGCACACAACCTTGGGGGGCCCCCGTGCTCATGACGATGGTTTTTGATGTGCTGCCGTCGACCCGCACTGTCTGAGGCCTCTCGCTGAGGAAGTCCAGCAGCCAGTTGCACAGGGAAGTGCTGAGCCCCAGCTGGTCCAGTTTGCTGATCAGCTGCTGAGGGATGATGGTGTTGAATGCTGAACTGAAGTCTATGAACAGCATTCTGACGTATGAGTTTTTGGTGTCCAGGTGGGTGAGGGCTGGGTGAAGAGCAGAACAGATGGCATCCTCGGTGGATCTGTTACCTCGGTATGCAAACTGGTAGGGGTCCAGGGTGGCGGGGAGGGTGGATTTGATGTGGGCCATGACTAACCTTTCAAAGCATTTCATGGCGATGGGGGTCAGTGCAACGGGTCGATAGTCATCAGAAAGTGGATGGTGAGGGCTTCTTTGGAACGAGTATGATGGTGGTGGCTTTGAAGCACGACGGAACAACAGCCTGACTCAGAGAAACATTGAAAATGTCCGTGAAGACATCTTTGAGCTCCTCTGCACAGTCCTTCAGCACACGGCCAGGAATGTTGTCTGGACCTGCAGCCTTGCGGGTGTTGATCTTGGAGAAGGTTCTCTTCACGCTGGCTGCAGTCAGGCACAGGGTCTGGTCGTGGGGAGGGGGGGTGGTCTTCTGTGGGGGCGTGCTGTTGTGTGCTTCAAACCTGGCAAAGAAGCTGTTGAGGTCGTTCAGCAGAGAGGTGTTGCTGTCACAGGTCTGTGGCTTGGGTTTGTAGTCCGTGATGGTCTGGATACCACGCCACAGGCTCCGCGCGTCTCTGCTGTCCTTGAAGTGTCCGGTTATTTTTAGTGTGTAGCTGCGTTTGGTTTCCCTGATGCCACGGGACAGGTTGGCCCTCGCTGTTCTCAGGCAGGCTGCGTCCCCAGCTCTGAAGGCGGTGTTCCTGGTCCTCAGTAGCCCGCGTACCTCTCCTGTCAGCCATGGCTTCTGGTTAGCCCGGGTGGTGATGGTTCTGGTGGTGGTGACATCAGCAATGCATTTGCTAATGTAGGAGGTAACAGTGTCAGAATACTCCTCAATGTCTGTGTGGTTGTTGTAGGTGGCTGCCTGCTTAAACATCTCCCAATCTGTGGTATCAAAGCAGTCTTGTAGTGCAGCAGAGGCCCCCTCTGGCCACACACATACCTGCTTCAGAACTGGTTTGGTGACTTTAACCCTGGGTCTGTAAGCTGGCATTAGCATTACACTGATATGGTCAGAGTGGCCGATGTGGGGTAGGGGTGAAGCTTTGTAAGCACCTTTAACTGATGTGTAAATCATGTCCAGAATTTTACCTTCTCTTGTGGGAAAGGTCACGTGTTGGTGGAAGTGGGGTAAAACCGTCTTGAGATTTGCATGGTTAAAATCCCCAGCGATGATGAAAAATCTGTCTGGGTGGGCTGTCTGTTGCTCACTGATGGCGTTGTAAAGTTCCCAAAGTGCGTCGATTCTATTAGCGTTGTTGGTGGTGGGGGGGAATATATATATTCTATGTATATAGAAAGGACGGCACTTAATGATCATAAACTCCGCCAGCGTTGAACAGTGTTTACATACCACAGCAGCATCTCGACACCAAGCATCACTGATGTAAACACAGAATCCACCACCTTCTTTCCTCCTTTAATCAGGATTCTGTCCGAACGGTAGCATGTGAATCGTTCAAGCTGAACGGCGGAGTCTGATATGCGTTCGTTCAGCCATGTCTCTGTGAGAATGTACGCACAGCCGTCCCTCACGTTGTAGGTGCGCAGCTCTCAGTAGCTCTATATGGTCCATTTTATTGTCCAGAGATCTTATGCCTCCACGTTTACCTCGCTTTTGTTTCCGCTCGCACCGTTTACGTTTCCGTCTCCTCTCCGGGGGGTAAACCGGCTCGCGAAGCAGTCCCAAAGTTTGAAACTGTTGTCTCCGGGGAGTTATTCGGGTAATAACTCCACAGAAAGGCTGTTACTGTTTAAGTCCAGTAAAAATCGAAAAGTCAAAAGAAAAGTTAGAAAAAGAAGAAAACACCGCTCTATTATCTCTATTATGCTGGTAAATAATGACGATGCTCGTTTGTGTACGTACGAGCACGTATGACGAGCACACGAGGGAGAGCGAGCAACAGGCTACTGGTGCAGTTCGCCTAACGGCCATGCGGTGTCACTACAAATGCAGTATTTTTGAAAGTTACATGTAGCCCCTTTAAACAGCTTAAACGTTACTGTTGAGGCACGTAGCAGCCATGTTGGATTTAATTCGGCCTACTGAAGGTTCTCTGAGTTTCCAGGTCGGAATTCTGACTTCAGAGGGGCGTTCCTGATGACGTATCAGACTGGAAACTCCACATTGCCGACTTCCCAAATCAAATGCAATGTACCATGTGTCTGTACCTTTGAATGTAAATGAGCTGTGTCTGACCACGCCCCCTCTCTGGAAAGGCTTGGGTATACTCGGGCTTTCTCGGGCTTTCTCCATGTCCTATTGTTTACGTGAGAAGGCAGACTCAGAGGGCAGAACAAACACCTAGCTTTGGGAGTGTCACCCACCTGGGGGAGGGGTTACTGCCCTTTGTGATGTCATGAAGGGGAAATCTCCAAACGGCCTGTTTGAGCACACATTTTCTAAAAAGTGGAGCAGGCAGAAGACGGAGAGGATGGACTTTTCTCATAATTTGGGGGATTTGGAGACAGACTAGAGACCCATATTAGAGTTAGAGAAACATGGTGAAGTGGATTTTCATAATATGTGATCTTTAATAGAGATCTTATGATGATGTAAGAAATCTCTCCTCTATAGGTGTGGTCTCCTCACCTGTTGTTCAGATGACCAAAAACAACAATGGAGTGTTGTTAGAGTGTGAGTCTGCAGACTGGTATCCAGAGCCAGAGATGTTTTGGCTGGACGGCGAGGGAAACCTCCTCTCTGCTGAACCCACTGAGACAGTCAGAGGTCCTGATGGTCTCTACACTGTCAGCAGCAGAGTGACTGTGGAGAAGAGACATGGGAGGAAGTTCACCTGTAGAGTCACACAGAGCAAGATCAACCAGACCAGAGAGAAGCACATCACTATTCCAGGTAAATATAAGTCATTAATTATTTAATGATGTAATTATCAAGATAAACAGTAAATACAAACAAATGTTTCTTCTATTTCAGATCATTTCTTTGTGGTCCCTAATCCTCGTACTCATGTTGTTATTGGCGCTGTGATTGGCTGTGCTGCGATCATCTTTGTTGTGTGGAAATGGAGACAAAAGAAATTCAGTAAGTGACAAACTGTCAGTCTTCTGATTGAAAGACTCCTAAAGGTTTTATGAAGTCATGCAGACGTTTGATGATGTATTGAGGAGACTAGAGTTCAAGAAGTGATTAGCATTTAGTTTTAGTTTCATTTGCATACATCCATTTATGATGAGGCCAGCTTTTATTCAAAAACTTCACCAGTTGTTCCATCTTTTGTGTCTTCACAGAAAACAAGAAGAGGAGACGTGAGGATGGAAGTGAACACTCTGAGGAAGAAAAGCTAGTCACATCTAAAAGTGATGAAACAGGATTTCAGGTTGTGAATGAAAAAAAAGAAGAAACAAACCAAGAGCAGGAACAGGGACAAAGACGAGAAACAAATGATGGAGACAAGAATGAACAGAAGACAGTGAAACCAGTTAGAGATGATTCAGGACTTTCAATACAAATAAAACACATCAACCCTGATCAGAAGATAGGGAGGGAGGAGACACAGCAAGAGGCAACGAGTGACATCGTCCAGAAAGAGAGAAAAACTGGGAAACACTCTGAGGAAGAAAAACCAGTCACATCTAAAGCTGATAAAACAGGATTTCAGGTTGTAGAAGAAAGACTTCAACTTACTTCAGTTCAAGAACAAGAGAACAATGTTGACACAACAGGAGAAAAGAGTGAGACTGAAGATGAGATTGTGACAGAACCAGAGCCAGTAAAAGACATCGTCTCTGCAGCAGCAGAACGTGAAATGAAGGAAACAGATCTACCTGTGATTCAAAAAGAAGAAGAAACAAACCAAGATCAGGAACAGGGACAAAGACGAGAAACAAATGATGTAGACGAGAGTGAACAGGAGACAGTGAAACCAGTTAGAGACGATTCACGACTTTCAATACAAATAAAACACATCAACACTGATCAGTTGATTGAGAGGGAAGAGACACAGCAAGAGGCAACGAGTGATGAAGGCAAGAAAGAGACAAAAAATGAGAAACACTCTGAGGAAGAAAAACCAGTCACATCTAAAAGTGATAAAACAGGATTTCATGTTGTGAATGAAGAAGAAGAAGAAAGACTTCAACTCATTTCAGTTCAAGAAAAGAACAATGTGGACAAAACTGCAGAAAAGAGTGAACCTAAAGATGAGCTTGTGACAGAACCAGAGCCAGTAAAAGACATCGTCTCTGCAGCAGCAGAACGTGAAATGAAGGAAACAGATCTACCTGTGATTCTAACAGAAGAAGAAACAAACCAAGAGCAGGAACAGGGACAAAGACAAGAAACAAATGATGGAGACAAGAATGAACAGAAGACAGTGAAACCAGTTAGAGACGATTCAGGACATTCAATACAAATAAAACACATCAACACTGATCAGAAGATAGAGAGGGAAGAGACACAGCAAGAGACAGTGAGAGATGAAGACGAGAAAGAGACAAAGCAAGAGGCAACGAGTGATGAAGACGAGAAAGAGACAAAGCAAGAGGTAACGAGTGATGAAGACAAGAAACAGACAAAGCAAGGGGCAACGAGTGATGAAGACAAGAAAAAGACACAGCAAGGGGCAACGAGTGATGAAGACAAGAAAGAGACACAGCAAGGGGCAACGAGTGACGAAGACAAGCAAGAGACACAGCAAGAGGCAACGAGTGACGAAGACAAGCAAGAGACAAAGGAAGAGGCAACGAGTGACGAAGACAAGAAAGAGACACAGCAAGGGGCAACGAGTGACGCAGACAAGAAAGAGACAAAGCAAGGGGCAACGAGTGAGGAAGACAAGAAAGAGACAAAGCAAGGGGCAACGAGTGAGGAAGACAAGAAAGAGACACAGCAAGGGGCACCGAGTGACGAAGACAAGCAAGAGACAAAGCAAGGGGCAACGAGTGAGGAAGACAAGAAAGAGACACAGCAAGAGGAAACGAGTGACGAAGACAAGAAAGAGACAAAGCAAGAGGCAACGAGTGACGAAGACAAGAAAGAGACACAGCAAGGGGCAACGAGTGACGAAGACAAGCAAGAGACAAAGCAAGGGGCAACGAGTGACGAAGACAAGCAAGAGACACAGCAAGGGGCAACGAGTGACGAAGACAAGAAAGAGACACAGCAAGGGGCAACGAGTGACGAAGACAAGCAAGAGACACAGCAAGAGGCAACGAGTGACGAAGACAAGCAAGAGACAAAGGAAGAGGCAACGAGTGACGAAGACAAGAAAGAGACACAGCAAGAGGCAACGAGTGACGAAGACAAGAAAGAGACACAGCAAGAGGCAACGAGTGACGAAGACAAGAAAGAGACACAGCAAGAGGCAACGAGTGACGAAGACAAGCAAGAGACAAAGGAAGAGGCAACGAGTGACGAAGACAAGAAAGAGACACAGCAAGAGGCAGCGAGTGACGAAGACAAGAAAGAGACACAGCAAGAGGCAACGAGTGACGAAGACAAGAAAGAGACACAGCAAGAGGCAACGAGTGACATCGTCCAGAAAGAGAGAAAAACTGGGAAACACTCTGAGGAAGAAAAACCAGTCACATCTAAAGCTGATAAAACAGGATTTCAGGTTGTAGAAGAAAGACTTCAACTTACTTCAGTTCAAGAACAAGAGAACAATGCTGACAAAACAGCAGAAATGAAGGAAACAGATCGACCTGTGATTCAAAAAGAAGAAGAAACAAACCAAGAGCAGGAACAGGGACAAAGACCAGAAACAAATGATGGAGACGAGAATGAACAGAACACAGTGAAACCAGTTAGAGACGATTCAGGACTTTCAATACAAATAAAACACATCAACACTGATCAGAAGATGGAGAGGGAAGAGACACAGCAAGAGGCAGCGAGTGATGAAGATGAGAAAGAGACAAAAGGAATCACAGAGGAGATAAAAGTAGAGTGGAAAGGTGGAGAGAAACAGGAGTCTGTAACTGATAAAGAAGCTGACACATATGAAACCCAAAAGAAGCACAAGAAGATAACATCAGAATCTAAAGAAGGAGAACAGCAGCTGATGCTGCAACATTCAGACATGAATAAAGAAATGAGAGAGAGAGGACTGGAGGGTCAGGAGGACCTGCAGCAGGAGGAGGACATGGAGACTTATCAACCTCAACCTGAATCAGCTACAGAGGGACATAAAAAGGAGGCTTTTGGTAGAGGACAGAAAGAGGAACAGACCCAAAACATCAAGACTGATCAGAAGATGGAGAAGGAAGAGGAGTCTGTAACTGATAAAGAAGCTGACACAAATGAAACCCAAAAGAAGCACAAGAAGATAACATCAGAATCCAAAAGAGGAGAACAACAGCTGATGCTGCAACATTCAGACATGAATAAAGAAATGAGAGAGAGAGGAGTGGAGGGTCAGGAGGACCTGCAGCAGGAGGAGGACATGGAGACTTATCAACCTCAACCAAATGTCATACAAAGTACTGAACCACTAAATACACAAGAGGAAGGTCTCCATATGGATCAGCAACAAAGAGACGATTTAAGGAGGAATTCAGAAGAAGGCAGAATGCAGATAGAGGCTAGTTCTGAAATGCTAACACAGGGTCATGAAGAGCAAAATATGAATTTAATAAAGGAACAACAGCAGCAGGAGGAGGACATGGAGACTGATTAATCTCAACCAAATGTCATACAAAGTATTGAACTAAATACACAAGTTCATTATGAATCAGCTACAGAGGGACATAAAAAGGAGGCTTTTGGTAGAGGACAGAAAGAGGCACAGCCCCAAAACATCAACACTGATCAGAAGATGTAGAAGGAAGAGAGACATCAGGAGGCAGCGAGTGATGAAGATGAGAAAGAGACAAAAACTGAGAAAGAGAGACCAAAGACAGAGAATAGGGAGGAGCAAACGAATAAAGGAGTCTCTGGATCAACAGGACTGAAGAAGCAAAAAGAGAACCAGAGAGAAGAAATCAAAGCAAAGAGAAGCTTAGGAGAGGGTAGAGAAGGAGGGGGATGAGGGGTCAGAAACTGATTATAAAGAAAACAGTGAGATGTGGAATTATTATTAGACGTTTTTTATCTAAGTTTTATCAAAATGTCAACCTGTTCATCCACCAACATGGCAGACATTTTTAAAATTCAGTGACTGAGTGAGCTGAGGTCACACTTCACAGCGGGCATTAAATATGTACCTCAAACTCACTTTACAACTTCTCTCAATCAACATTTATTGTCTGATGATGTCATTTCTGTGCATTTTGGTTACCATTAGTGTGTTGTGTTACATGGACGCTCACAATACAGCACACTATCATTCAAATCCCATATTAATAACATTAACCGGTCTGCATACTTCCACTTATGAAACATCAACTGTCTCCATCTCCTCCTGTACACCTTCAAGGCCATCCACAACCTCGCCCCTCCACATCTGTCTGACCTCCTTCACATCGCCACTTCAGCCCGCTCCCTCAGATCCTCCTCCTCCATCCACCTCACCGTGCCCTTTGCCCGCCTCAGCACCATGGGGGGCAGAGCTTTCAGCTGCTCTGGAACTCTCTGCCACCGGACATTCGCAACATTGACTCTCTCCCCATCTTCAAATCCAGACTCAAAACCCATCTGTTCAAGATCGCCTACTCACTAACATTTTAACTGTAATTACACTGTCCTACATTTCATTTATTTATTGTATGCTGTTTTTATCCATCGCTGTTTTTAAATGTTGATTGTTGTACAGTGTCCTTGTGTGTCTTGAAAGGCGCTTATAAATACAATTTATTATTATTATCATTAATTCACATTTTCAGATTCAGTTTTTTGCAATGTAATTCTGCACTGTTTACCTCTTATCAACTGTCACTGTGTCAAACTATTTGTTTATTTTTTATTAAATCTAGCTTAGTACGATGTGGTTGGTCTGAAGACTTTGTGGGGCTTTTTTTGATACCTCTATTTTGATATCATTGTATTCAGAGTGGTCTCCTTATTTGCATCCAAATCAATGCAGAAATAAACACAGAAGGACTCACAAAGTAGTACACTCCATCTTGTGGCGAAAATAGGTAATAACACCTACAGTACTTGAGACCACATTGTTAAACAACAAAAATATTTAGGGGATGTCTGTTTTAAACACTTAAGAACTTCCTGTTCTCACTCTATTGTGAAAAATGTTATGATTAGATTATTATAAAAAAGTATAATGCATCTATTTTACCATTAGTTTGATGTTATATAACAAAATGTTTTCCAACAATCTCACACATTTCAGTTTAATCAGTAGTGTCTGCACGGTTTCTATCTCGTCCTCTGCTGATCCCTCTCTCTTTCTCTCTCTCTCTCTCTCTCCCTCTCTCTTTCTCTCTCTCTCTCTCTCTCTCTCTTTTCCTGTTCATCATCTGCAGCTTTCTGTCTGGATAGAGAGAATAAAAGCATGTCAACGTGATCCCTCAATAATTGTGCACTAATTGAACAAAATCATTTACGATGACAAAGACAAACACACCTACTCTTATGTACATATTTTGCAAAATTCAGAAGGGACTGAGTTATTTTTTCTGTCTGGATATGAACCCTCAAACATCTCTCATTCTGCAGCTGTAACACTGACAGAGTGCTTAAACATAGTCATACTCTCAGCTGCAGCAGGAAAGAGGAGGAGAGGGCATCGAGGCCTGCATCACATAACCCCCGACCTAATGACCTTTTTCACTCTACAGCTTATAAATGGGATTTATTGAAAATTAATTCTATTAAAAATTACTCAAAATGAGTTTTGATTAAGCATATTTTTCAAATTAAGAAATGTAGTATAAACAACATGAGATCATATATGTATATATAAATATTTTATTTACAGTTAATTCACCTTTCCAGGATGAATAATTGAATATTTTTTTAACATCTTTTTGTTTTGGTGTTGCAATTTGCAGACGGTCCCTGAGAGGGGTCAAGACCAGTGGTTCTCAACTGGTCTAGCTTCAGGACCCAACACCAACTCCTCCCTGAAAAACCATGAACCAAATTTTATTTTTCAACCAATCACATTGATTTAATGAAAATTTGTGCAGTTTTTTAGGTTTGCAGGTTCTGTCAAATGTTATAGCTCAGACGATGCAAAACACCTGATGGAAGATATAAACAAACATGTTTAAAAAAGCACTTGACAGACTGTTTGAGAACAGGTTTTTTCCAGGAACATGACCCACTGAAAACAGCTCCCGACCCACCTTTGGGTCCCGACCCTCCAGTTGAGAATCACTGGTCTAGACTGTCTTGGAGGGTTAGGGTCACAACAGGTGTTATGGAGAGAATTGCATGCGCACCTTTCAGGACACTTTTCTACACTGATGGATTTTACATCCATCTTTAAATTTCCTCTACAAACACATTAGAGTCAAACAGTGTTTGCAGGTCAGAACAATAAGGACACTTTACGTGTATCAAGTGTAAACTGCACATAGTCTACTTTGTCGTCACAGATCTGCCCGCAGAAATATGAGACCGTTTTCAGACACTTCCGCGAGGGGTGCATTTCTCGACATAACACCAGCAGTCTACATTACTGTGAGTGAAAGCTGAATCTGTGAATATCTTTCTAACTTTACTGAAGTTCTGAAGCCTTTAATCCTTCACTGAACGGTATGAACGGTCACGTCCACTGAAGCTCATAAAGCCGATGAAACGTGAACACACCTTTTTAGTACTGCGGTGAAGCCAGCCGCTCCTCGAGTTTACCTGGTGAAGTGAGCCGCCCCTAAATTTGAAGTGCTCACGTATTCTGATCTTTATGGTAAATGCTCCGGACTGCAGAGCGAGCAGGAGTAACAGACAGAGAGAGCGAGTCTGTTATTAATCTCCTTTTCCAGGCAAAAGTGATAAATGCCGAAGTCTTACCATAAAACTGGCGATGAGGTACACGTGTATGAAACGGGAGCAAACAAAATACTGTTCAGGGAATAGTTTAGGAGGTCGGTGAAATTAGTTTGAGAATAATACTGCAAGTCTGAGATAACTTCCGTTTTTCAAAATAAGGTGTTTTCCTGGGAAAAAAATATAAAAATATATTTTCTTCCATAAGTTGAAAATTATTCTGATATGGTTAGACTTATTACTTCCTAGACTACATGCACAGGTACTATGAAGTACTTTTACTGTGTACTTTTTGAGAAATCCACTGTCAAAGTCCATAATAAATCACTATAATGAGTTTTTTTTCTGACTTTGATGTCTTGTAAGAAAGAAGAAAGAAAAGTACACCATGATTCTGATATGGTTAGACTTAGTACTTGTTAGACTACATGCACAGATACTATGAAATACTATTCCTGCACTTTTTGTGAAATCCACTTTCTCACTTCCCCATGTAAACTCGAGGAGCGGCTGACTTAACCGCAGTCTCCTTTCCCGCATGTCATTCCCTACTCTCTCTCCCTGATTTCCGACTCTATCCACTGTCCTATCTCTACATTAAAGCCCCCCCCAAAAATGTTGTGATTAGATGATGATAAAAAAGTAAAATGCATCTATTTTACCATTAGTTTGTTGTTATATAACAAAATGTTTTCCAACAATCTCACACATTTCAGTTTAATCAGTAGTGTCTGCAAGGTTTCTATCTGCTTCTCTCTCTCTCTCTCTCTCTCTCTCTCTATCTATCTCTCTCTCTCTATCTCTCTCTCTCTCTCTGTCTCTCTCTCTCTCTGTCTCTCTCTCTCTCTCTCTCTCTCTCTCTCTTTCTCTCTCTCTCTCTCTCTGTCTCTCTCTCTCTCTCTCTCTCTCTCTCTCTGTCTCTCTCTCTCTCTCTCTCTCTGTGTATGTGTGTGTGTGTTTGTGTATATATAGATAGTTGAAGATTTTCTCCTGTCTCTGTCCTCAGATCTGCTTCACAGGCGGAAATCTCAACCCCCCCCACAATGTCCAACTTAAAGTTACGCCCTTGGATCTGAGGATCCGCTTATTTCTTTTTATCAGACTTTAACCCATCAGAGTCCTCGGTAGACTTCCACAACCATCCAACAGGTTTGAATATGTTTCAATTAATTTTGTTCATTTTGGGTTTATAACACGCTGAAAAACAATTTCTCTTTGTTTAAAGATTAAACACGCAGACTAGACTTTCTGTTTTCTTTGTGCAACAGATGCTCCCATGATGTGTTTACGGGACAACATTATGTTTAAAATACATGTAGCCTATATTCATATTATTTGTATGAGTCAATATATTCAGATAAAATACCTCCGAGTCCGATTATAACCAGCAGCTGGTTTTGATTTTAGTCTTTTACTCCGGTCTTTATATAAAACATTTAAGTCTACCTAATGACAAACTGTCCGTTTATGTTTAAATATTGTTAAATTCATTTTATCGCTAATTTTACTATGCAAATGAAAGTGAAACTAAACACTGCACAACTAAACCAGCCGCTCCTCGAGTTTAAATGGGGAAGTGAGCCGCCACTAAATTTGAAGTGCTCACGTATTCTGATCTTTATGGTAAATGCTATGGTTGGACTTAATCCTCTTTGACTACATGCACAGGTACTATGACACAGCTCTCTGCAGTGTTTTGAATGTGACAGTACCAATTTGATTCGCTCTGTCACAGCTACATGTTGCACTTTTAATACTTTGCAATAAACACACAAACAAGCATTTTTCAAATATGAATAATCAGTCAAAAATACAAAATTACTTTTGACATTGTTTTTACATTTCTTATAAACATTAACATTTTCAAATAACATACATATGAAATTACAAAGACTCTGAACACCAACTACTATCTACAATCCCAATCGTTCACTCTTGCATGTTGGAGTTTTTCTTCATCCATGGCTAGGCACTGCTCATGGTACCATCTTTCACATGTGTCACACTGTATCTGTAAAATAAAATGTGCAAACCTTTATCAACTTGTCAGGAATAGAGAATCTTGTGCAATAGAGAAACATTTCTAGTTATAGGCACTCATTGTAGACAGTCATGACTCACAGTGATATTTACAGAGGATATACTGGATTTCTGCTTTATTTACAGTGTGTGTAAAATGTCGCACATTCAGCGTTTAAGACCACATTTTGATTTAGGAACATCTCTGTATAGAAGTGCTCCCGGTTTGTGTCAAAAGTACAGTTGAGCTCAATACATGACAGTAATGTGAAGGCTGAAACTGATTTGATGCGTTACATTAACGCTCACTGGACTTCTATATTTTCTGTTTACATTGCACTCTGTTTTAGACTGCAAATCATGCACATATCTGCACAACTCCTCCATTGCACATTTTGTGTTTTATATTCTATTATATATTTTTTATTGCTTTTTATGTTTTTATTGTATTCTTTTTAAGCCGTCAGCAGGAGATCTTGTGCTTTTATTCTGATTCTGAAGAGTCAATAACCCTGTTTCAAGGTGGAAAACCATAACCAGTTTGGAAATCCTTTGTCCTCTTTCTGACTAAACTTAAATCTAGAATCCTCTCATAACCCTCTTATTGTCGCTGTATAAACTTATTAAACACTATAAAAATTAACTCTTAAAAGAAGTCAACATACATTTGAGTATTCATTTCATCTGTTGACATTCGACATGGTCAGAATTGTCAAAATCAGATGTAATTGCACATTATTTTGTGTCTTCTCTCTGTTCACTTTTAGTACATATTGGAAATAAATAAATATCACAGAGCGGTTGTGCATCTAAAACTACACATTTTAATTTACAGTTTTATCATAGGATAAACCATAAATTATAAAGAACACACAGCAACAACCACTCACCCTGTCAGTAGTTGGAGGCCCTGATCCTGGGGGCTTTGAGGTCGAGCACATAGCACAGTGGTTGTTCATGTCAAACACTGGCAGAAAATAAAATCATATTCAGTCACATGATGTGTACATTTTTAAGTTTATTGGCATTTTTGTTTCTGTAAAATGATATGTAGCTTGTTAACTGGATCAGGATTAAGATCATTTGCTACTTGGACAATAATACTAATGTTAATACTGGTGAAGCTGGTTTATACACCAGATTGACACTTTTTTTAACATGTAAACACATACAAGAACTTTAAATGGCTCCTTAAAATTTGTCTGGCTGCCATTACATTTTTAACCCTTTTTAAAACTGAAATTTTCACGATAGTAGCTCAAATAAAAGTCAATATGAAGCAAACAATGAGCTCAACTGCAGATTGAGTGTACTTAAGGTAAATCAGGCAAAGTTTTTATTGAAACTATCAACACTAAATCCATGGATTCAAAGGAGAGAGGACATTGAAACAGCGTTAAGGCTTCGGTCTTGAGAGCATGTTTGTTATTTTACATGTTTTATTTACATTTAGAGATAAATGAAGGAACATCTTGAATGTTGGTTTTCTTTTTATTTATGAATTGCAGAGTAATTCAGTTGTCAATATCCATTGGACCGACTAAATCAACTCCAAAGTACTGAATGTGCATTGTGCAGCGGAATCTATCTGAAGACTTAGTATTGGCATATACTCATCACAAATAACTACAAGAAACAGTCTACAACAAGCCTGATTTCTATTTGTAAAACAATTGAATTGGTGCTGAAAAACAATTCTGATGATGCCACAATTGAACTCTGATCATCCACTCAGCAGATAGCCTCAGACTCCCCCTGCTCCTAGCTATCTGTCTGTCACTCAGCTTCCCATCAGCTTCCATGCATACAGAAATCAATGATTCATTAAGATGAAGAAATCAATGATTCTGGGGACTATGAAAAGCTGCATTTTGTGAACTCATTTTCAGAGGCTGTAGTTTGTTTAGATGTGTTAGAGAGAAAATAAGAGAACAAAACTCAAACCTTTAATATCATTTAAAGGGGAAATTACTTTCTTACCTGAACCACTGAGTAAAGATAGTGCAAGCTTTGTCCTCTCAAATGCCATCTCCTTCTTGGATGTCCCAAAGGACATAACTGGAAATGCCGGAAAGGCCTCCATCACGGCCTTTGCCATCTACACCAACACATAATCTTTAATCAATCATACATCTTTATTGTGTTTCACAAGAATAACTTGGACTTTTCTAATTGAAAAAAATCAAAATCAAAGTATTGTTATAGTCCGATTATAACCAGCAGCTGGTTTTGATTTGAGTCTTTTACGCCGTCGGTAACCGGGACAAACTTTAACAATGTGGCGACAGAGAGGTGGTGAACTTCCTGCTGAGCCTTCATTATTTAAAACGGTCTTTATATAAAACATTTAAGTCTATCTAATGACAAACTGTCTGTTTAAGTTTAAATATTCTTAAATTCACTTTATCGCTGATTTTTCTTTGCAAATGAAAGTGAAACTAAACTGTTTGTTTAAAACGTGCAGAGTGAAGGACACAGGAGGACTTGTTAATAATTATACAGAGAGGGTCATACAGACATTCATGCTCACACCGCCTGAGGATTTATCTCAAAACTTAGCCAGGGACAGGGGTTTCAAATTAGCCACAGCTAGAAACCTGGATGTATGGCATCTAGTTTGTGTTTAAAGAGGACATATCATCCCCCTTCTCCATCTTTTCAAACAGTCCCCTGGGGTCTAAATGAAACATCTGTGCTGTTCTTTGGTCAAAATATAACATGAAACAAGCACCAGAGGAGGTTTGTGACCCTGTATAAACCAGCTCTCTCAGGACGCTCCGTTTTGGTGTGTGTGTCTCTTTAAATCAGTGGTTCTCAAACTATGATAGTACACAGGACTCCCTGTGGTAGTACGCAAAGATATCTCCACAATATAAAAAAAAACACCCTCTAAATTAATCTAGTTTTTGCAACAACTTTAATCTGCTCAATTTATGCTCGAACGTACACAGAAATAAACAACAACAGGAGTACAATACAGTATAATACAGCGGCTCTGGTTGCACGGAGCCCCCCCCCCCCCGAGTTTTCCTGGTAGACATCACTCCTCTGTAGGGAGAATAAAAATGGCATGCCTGCGCAAAAGTTTTGCTCTAGGGTGGGGGTGGAGTCCATTGGTGGTGATACCAGGGGAGGGGAGGGGATTTTTAAAAAACCAGAATCCCACTGTGACATCACAAGGAGAGCACATTTGAAACAGAGCATTTCTCTCTGTGTTCTAAGACCACAAACAAAGGACTGGATGGATTTATTTCACATGTTGTGGGTCAGTAGACACTCAGGTTACCCAAATAAATGTCCACAAATACTGTCAAAGTTGATTTTTCACAATAAGTCCCCTTTAATATATGAAGCAATGGTCACTGCATGTGTTCTTGTTAGTAACTAAAAAGAAGAAATAGCACAAAGACCTTCAGTGAGTGCAGTGGATGTTTACCGCGGCTTTTTTGCTTCTCTGAGCTGTTCTGCAGATAAACTTTGATAAAATATGATTATTAAAGCAGAAATGTGTCCATTGATGATATTTAACTGAATGTACGCTCAGTGTCCAGTTTATTTGTTCCACTAATAGGAATTATAAACAACTTCTTACAAGCTGAGCAGTTAAAAATACTCACTAGTAGCTAATTAAGGGTTATTGATTCGGGTTAGTGCAAGTGGAATTCTTTCCTCAAGCTGGTTTGAACAAACTTTTTACAAGTGCAACAAGACTAATTCAAATGTTCTTGTTTATGATTTGTTCAGAAAATGTAGAAATTCACAGAGAAGTTTTGCACACGAGATCGTATCACATCACAGATTGTCAGAACGATGATTAAAACACATGTGGAGTCTCAGAGACCCAGAAACAGATTTCTGTTCTGACAACCCAAACAAGTCAACCCTTCTAAATCATGTTTATAAACCATTCTAATAAGTTAACTTGAGGGCTTTGAGGTCACCATCACCCCATACTGACGTTCACTTATTTACCTACAGTGTGATTACCTGTGGTCTCCGACCTGCAAGAGGCTTTTTAAGTGCTCCTCAGTATCGTCTTTTTTAATGTTTTATCATGCTGTATTTTACTTTTCACAGCTCCAGGATGATTCACGTTTCCAACAGACGGTCCCTTCACTATCAGCATGGTGCCTTCACTGACCTGGTGTTCTACACTGTTGTCTTCCTCGCCCTGATGAACTCATGTAGAGGTAAGTTGCAAACATTACAAACAGTGTGGTTCATGTTGACATGAAGAGTTAGTTAAATTACTGAAGTTTAAGTATGTGCTTCTAATGACACCATATGGCTCACATTTGCTGAGCTGTAGGAATAAAAAATGAATCCCTGTTTGTTTGCAGCTCAGTCTGAGCTGATCGTTCCATCTCAGCCAGTAGTTTCATTGGTGGGTGAAGACGTTATTCTGCCATGTCACCTGGACCCCGTCATGAATGCTTTTGACATGATTGTGGAGTGGGTGAGACCTGACCTGAACCCCAGATTTATCCTGGTGTGGCTTCACGGCCAAGAACTGAAGACTATAAAACATCCGTCCTTCAGTGGAAGAACATCAGTGTTCATCGATGAGCTGGAGAAGGGAAACATCTCACTGAAACTCTCCAAAGTTAAAGTCTCGGATGAGGGAGGATACAAATGCTTCCTGCCTGCATTGTCAAAAGCCTCTTCTGTTCAGCTTGTTGTAGGTAAGAGGACAAGTTTTTATGATTATTTAATAAATGTTCATGCAGCGGTCGTGGATTTGCTGCTGATGAGAGAGGAATATGTTAGAAAGGATATGTGCATCCAAATCTTTCATTGGTGCTTTCAAAGGGTATGTCTGTTCAGCTATCTACAAGATTAACTACAGGGCAAATGTCTTACCAAATTTGAATCTCATGTTTCTGAAAAAAACTATCACTCAGAATAATCATGCGTAATACTTCATCATTACAAGTCAGCATGGAATTAATTTAATTTTAAGAACAGTTTGTCCCCAGAGTAGGCCTGCACGATATGAGAAAACTATTGTTTATATAGCTAATACCAGACGATAACGACACATGACGTGATAGTTTGCACACAGAAACAACATGACAACATGTTCACAATACTATCAGTGTGATTGACTAAACTACTCAAAAAGCTTAAACAGCTTAAATGTTACTGTTGAGGCACGTAGCAGCCATGTTGGATTTAACTCGGCCTACTGAAGGTTCTCTGAGTTTCCAGGTCAGAATTCTGACTTCAGAGGGGCGTTCCTGATGACGTATCAGACTGGAAACTCCACATTTCCAACTTCCCAGATCAAATGCAACACACCACGTGTCTGTACCTTTAAATGTAAATGAGCTGTGTCTGACCACGCCCCCTCTCTGGAAGGGCTCGGGTGTACTCGGGCTTTCTCGCTCCATGTCCTATTGTTTACGGTGAGAAGGCAGACTCAGAGGGCAGAACAAACACCTAGCTGTGGGAGTGTCACCCACCTAGGGGAGGGGCTACTGCCCTTTGTGATGTCATGAAGGGAAAATCTCCAAACGGCCTGTTTGAGCACACATTTACTGAAAAGTGGAGCAGGTAAAAGACGGAGAGGATGGACTCTTCTCATCATTGGGGGTTTGTAGACAGACTAGAGACACATATTAGAGTGAGAGAAACATGGTGAAGTGGATTTTCACAATAAGTGACCTTTAATAGAGATCTTATGATGATGTAAGAAATCTCTCCTCTATAGGTGTGGTCTCCTCACCTGTTGTTCAGATGACCAAAAACAACAATGGAGTGTTGTTAGAGTGTGAGTCTGCAGACTGGTATCCAGAGCCAGAGATGTTTTGGCTGGACGGCGAGGGAAACCTCCTCTCTGCTGAACCCACTGAGACAGTCAGAGGTCCTGATGGTCTCTACACTGTCAGCAGCAGAGTGACTGTGGAGAAGAGACATGGGAGGAAGTTCACCTGTAGAGTCACACAGAGGAAGATCAACCAGACCAGAGAGAAGCACCTCACTATTCCAGGTAAATATAAGTCATTAATTATTTAATGATGTAATTATTAAGATAAACAGTAAATACAAACAAATGTTTCTTCTATTTCAGATCATTTCTTTGTGGTCCCTACTCCTCGTACTCATGTTGTTATCAGCGCTGTGATTGGCTGTGCCGCTTTGCTGTTCATTCCTGCAATCATCTTTGTTGTGTGGAAATGGAGACAAAAGAAATTCAGTAAGTGACAAACTGTCAGTCTTCTGATTGTAAGACTCCTAAAGGTTTTATGAAGTCATGCAGACGTTTGATGATGTATTGATGAGACTAGAGTTCAAGAAGTGATTAGCATTTAGTTTTAGTTTCATTTGCATACATCCATTTATGATGAGGTCAGCTTTTATTCAAAAACTTCACCAGTTTCTCTATCTTTTGTGTCTTCACAGAAAACAAGAAGAGGAGACGTGAGGATGGAAGTGAACACTCTGAGGAAGAAAAGCTAGTCACTTCTAAAAGTGATAAAAGAAGATTTCAGGTTGTGAATGAAAATGAAGATGAAGAAGAAAGACTTCCACTCATTTCAATTAAAAAAGAAGAGAACAATGCTGACAAAACAGGAGAAAAGAGTGAGTCTGAAGATGAGCTTGTGACAGAACCAGAGCCAGTAAAAGACATCGTCTCTGCAGCAGGAAAACGTGAAATGAAGGAAACAGATCTACCTGTGATTCTAAAAGAAGAAGAAACAAACCAAGAGCAGGAACAGGGACAAAGACGAGAAACAAATGATGGAGACGAGAGTAAAGAGGAGACAGTGAAACCAGTTAGAGACGATTCAGGACTTTCAATACAAATAAAACACAATAACACCGATCAGAAGTTAGAGAGGGAAGAGACACAGCAAGAGGCATTGAGTGACATCGTCCAGAAAGAGACAAAAACTGGGAAACACTCTGAGGAAGAAAAACCAGTCACATCTAAAAGTGATAAAACAGGATTTCAGGTTGTGAATGAAGGAGAAAAAGAAAAACTTCCACTCATTTCAGTTAAAGAAGAAGAGAATAATGCTGACAAAACAGAAGAAAAGAGTGAGACTGAAGATGAGATTGTGACAGAACCAGAGCCAGTAAAAGACATCGTCTCTGCAGCAGGAAAACGTGAAATGAAGGAAACAGATCTACCCGTGATTCTAAAAGAACAAACAAACCAAGCGCAGGAACAGGGACAAAGACGAGAAACAAATGATGGAGACGAGAATGAACAGAAGACAGTGAAACTAGTTAGAGACGATTCAGGACTTTCAATACAAATAAAACACATCAACACTGATCAGAAGATGGAGAGGGAAGAGACACAGCAAGAGGCAGTGAGAGATGAAGACGAGAAAGAGACAAAAACTGGGAAACACTCTGAGGAAGAAAAACCAGTCACATTTAAAAGTGATAAAACAGGATTTCAGGTTGTGAATGAAGGAGAAAAAGAAAAACTTCCACTCATTTCAGTTAAAGAAGAAGAGAATAATGCTGACAAAACAGAAGAAAAGAGTGAGACTGAAGATGAGATTGTGACAGAACCAGAGCCAGTAAAAGACATCGTCTCTGCAGCAGGAAAACGTGAAATGAAGGAAACAGATCTACCCGTGATTCTAAAAGAAGAAACAAACCAAGAGCAGGAACAGGGACAAAGACGAGAAACAAATGATGGAGACGAGAGTAAAGAGGAGACAGTGAAACCAGTTAGAGACGATTCAGGACTTTCAATACAAATAAAACACAATAACACCGATCAGAAGTTAGAGAGGGAAGAGACACAGCAAGAGGCATTGAGTGACATCGTCCAGAAAGAGACAAAAACTGGGAAACACTCTGAGGAAGAAAAACCAGTCACATCTAAAAGTGATAAAACAGGATTTCAGGTTGTGAATGAAGGAGAAAAAGAAAAACTTCCACTCATTTCAGTTAAAGAAGAAGAGAATAATGCTGACAAAACAGAAGAAAAGAGTGAGACTGAAGATGAGATTGTGACAGAACCAGAGCCAGTAAAAGACATCGTCTCTGCAGCAGGAAAACGTGAAATGAAGGAAACAGATCTACCCGTGATTCTAAAAGAAGAAACAAACCAAGAGCAGGAACAGGGACAAAGACGAGAAACAAATGATGGAGACGAGAATGAACAGAAGACAGTGAAACTAGTTAGAGACGATTCAGGACTTTCAATACAAATAAAACACATCAACACTGATCAGAAGATGGAGAGGGAAGAGACACAGCAAGAGGCAGTGAGAGATGAAGACGAGAAAGAGACAAAAACTGGGAAACACTCTGAGGAAGAAAAACCAGTCACATTTAAAAGTGATAAAACAGGATTTCAGGTTGTGAATGAAGGAGAAAAAGAAAAACTTCCACTCATTTCAGTTAAAGAAGAAGAGAATAATGCTGACAAAACAGAAGAAAAGAGTGAGACTGAAGATGAGATTGTGACAGAACCAGAGCCAGTAAAAGACATCGTCTCTGCAGCAGGAAAACGTGAAATGAAGGAAACAGATCTACCCGTGATTCTAAAAGAAGAAACAAACCAAGAGCAGGAACAGGGACAAAGACGAGAAACAAATGATGGAGACGAGAATGAACAGAAGACAGTGAAACTAGTTAGAGACGATTCAGGACTTTCAATACAAATAAAACACATCAACACTGATCAGAAGATGGAGAGGGAAGAGACACAGCAAGAGGCAGTGAGAGATGAAGACGAGAAAGAGACAAAAACTGGGAAACACTCTGAGGAAGAAAAACCAGTCACATCTAAAAGTGATAAAACAGGATTTCAGGTTGTGAATGAAGGAGAAAAAGAAAAACTTCCACTCATTTCAGTTAAAGAAGAAGAGAATAATGCTGACAAAACAGAAGAAAAGAGTGAGACTGAAGATGAGATTGTGACAGAACCAGAGCCAGTAAAAGACATCGTCTCTGCAGCAGGAAAACGTGAAATGAAGGAAACAGATCTACCTGAGATTCTAAAAGAAGAAGAAACAAACCAAGAGCAGGAACAGGGACAAAGACGAGAAACAAATGATGGAGACGAGAGTAAAGAGGAGACAGTGAAACCAGTTAGAGACGATTCAGGACTTTCAATACAAATAAAACACAATAACACCGATCAGAAGTTAGAGAGGGAAGAGACACAGCAAGAGGCATTGAGTGACATCGTCCAGAAAGAGACAAAAACTGGGAAACACTCTGAGGAAGAAAAACCAGTCACATCTAAAAGTGATAAAACAGGATTTCAGGTTGTGAATGAAGGAGAAAAAGAAAAACTTCCACTCATTTCAGTTAAAGAAGAAGAGAATAATGCTGACAAAACAGAAGAAAAGAGTGAGACTGAAGATGAGATTGTGACAGAACCAGAGCCAATAAAAGACATCGTCTCTGCAGCAGGAAAACGTGAAATGAAGGAAACAGATCTACCTGTGATTCTAAAAGAAGAAACAAACCAAGAGCAGGAACAGGGACGATGGAGACGAGAAACAAATGATGGAGACGAGAATGAACAGAAGACAGTGAAACTAGTTAGAGACGATTCAGGACTTTCAATACAAACAAAACACATCAACACTGATCAGAAGATGGAGAGGGAAGAGACACAGCAAGAGGCAGTGAGAGATGAAGACGAGAAAGAGACAAAAACTGGGAAACACTCTGAGGAAGAAAAACCAGTCACATCTAAAAGTGATAAAACAGGATTTCAGGTTGTGAATGAAGGAGAAAAAGAAAAACTTCCACTCATTTCAGTTAAAGAAGAAGAGAATAATGCTGACAAAACAGAAGAAAAGAGTGAGACTGAAGATGAGATTGTGACAGAACCAGAGCCAGTAAAAGACATCGTCTCTGCAGCAGGAAAACGTGAAATGAAGGAAACAGATCTACCCGTGATTCTAAAAGAAGAAACAAACCAAGAGCAGGAACAGGGACAAAGACGAGAAACAAATGATGGAGACGAGAATGAACAGAAGACATTGAAACTAGTTAGAGACGATTCAGGACTTTCAATACAAATAAAACACATCAACACTGATCAGAAGATGGAGAGGGAAGAGACACAGCAAGAGGCAGTGAGAGATGAAGACGAGAAAGAGACAAAAACTGGGAAACACTCTGAGGAAGAAAAACCAGTCACATCTAAAAGTGATAAAACAGGATTTCAGGTTGTGAATGAAGGAGAAAAAGAAAAACTTCCACTCATTTCAGTTAAAGAAGAAGAGAATAATGCTGACAAAACAGAAGAAAAGAGTGAGGCTGAAGATGAGATTGTGACAGAACCAGAGCCAGTAAAAGACATCGTCTCTGCAGCAGGAAAACTTGAAATGAAGGAAACAGATCTACCTGAGATTCTAAAAGAAGAAGAAACAAACCAAGAGCAGGAACAGGGACAAAGACGAGAAACAAATGATGGAGACGAGAGTAAAGAGGAGACAGTGAAACCAGTTAGAGACGATTCAGGACTTTCAATACAAATAAAACACAATAACACCGATCAGAAGTTAGAGAGGGAAGAGACACAGCAAGAGGCATTGAGTGACATCGTCCAGAAAGAGACAAAAACTGGGAAACACTCTGAGGAAGAAAAACCAGTCACATCTAAAAGTGATAAAACAGGATTTCAGGTTGTGAATGAAGGAGAAAAAGAAAAACTTCCACTCATTTCAGTTAAAGAAGAAGAGAATAATGCTGACAAAACAGAAGAAAAGAGTGAGACTGAAGATGAGATTGTGACAGAACCAGAGCCAGTAAAAGACATCGTCTCTGCAGCAGGAAAATGTGAAATGAAGGAAACAGATCTACCTGTGATTCTAAAAGAAGAAGAAACAAACCAAGAGCAGGAACAGGGACAAAGACGAGAAACAAATGATGGAGACGAGAATGAACAGAAGACAGTGAAACTAGTTAGAGACGATTCAGGACTTTCAATACAAACAAAACACATCAACACTGATCAGAAGTTAGAGAGGGAAGAGACACAGCAAGAGGCATTGAGTGACATCGTCCAGAAAGAGACAAAAACTGGGAAACACTCTGAGGAAGAAAAACCAGTCACATCTAAAAGTGATAAAACAGGATTTCAGGTTGTGAATGAAGGAGAAAAAGAAAAACTTCCACTCATTTCAGTTAAAGAAGAAGAGAACAATGCTGACAAAACAGAAGAAAAGAGTGAGACTGAAGATGAGATTGTGACAGAACCAGAGCCAGTAAAAGACATCGTCTCTGCAGCAGGAAAACTTGAAATGAAGGAAACAGATCTACCTGAGATTCTAAAAGAAGAAGAAACAAACCAAGAGCAGGAACAGGGACAAAGACGAGAAACAAATGATGGAGACGAGAGTAAAGAGGAGACAGTGAAACCAGTTAGAGACGATTCAGGACTTTCAATACAAATAAAACACAATAACACCGATCAGAAGTTAGAGAGGGAAGAGACACAGCAAGAGGCATTGAGTGACATCGTCCAGAAAGAGACAAAAACTGGGAAACACTCTGAGGAAGAAAAACCAGTCACATCTAAAAGTGATAAAACAGGATTTCAGGTTGTGAATGAAGGAGAAAAAGAAAAACTTCCACTCATTTCAGTTAAAGAAGAAGAGAATAATGCTGACAAAACAGAAGAAAAGAGTGAGACTGAAGATGAGATTGTGACAGAACCAGAGCCAGTAAAAGACATCGTCTCTGCAGCAGGAAAATGTGAAATGAAGGAAACAGATCTACCTGTGATTCTAAAAGAAGAAGAAACAAACCAAGAGCAGGAACAGGGACAAAGACGAGAAACAAATGATGGAGACGAGAATGAACAGAAGACAGTGAAACTAGTTAGAGACGATTCAGGACTTTCAATACAAACAAAACACATCAACACTGATCAGAAGTTAGAGAGGGAAGAGACACAGCAAGAGGCATTGAGTGACATCGTCCAGAAAGAGACAAAAACTGGGAAACACTCTGAGGAAGAAAAACCAGTCACATCTAAAAGTGATAAAACAGGATTTCAGGTTGTGAATGAAGGAGAAAAAGAAAAACTTCCACTCATTTCAGTTAAAGAAGAAGAGAATAATGCTGACAAAACAGAAGAAAAGAGTGAGACTGAAGATGAGATTGTGACAGAACCAGAGCCAGTAAAAGACATCGTCTCTGCAGCAGGAAAACGTGAAATGAAGGAAACAAATCTACCTGAGATTCTAAAAGAAGAAGAAACAAACCAAGAGCAGGAACAGGGACAAAGACGAGAAACAAATGATGGAGACGAGAATGAACAGAAGACAGTGAAACTAGTTAGAGACGATTCAGGACTTTCAATACAAACAAAACACATCAACACTGATCAGAAGTTAGAGAGGGAAGAGACACAGCAAGAGGCATTGAGTGACATCGTCCAGAAAGAGACAAAAACTGGGAAACACTCTGAGGAAGAAAAACCAGTCACATCTAAAAGTGATAAAACAGGATTTCAGGTTGTGAATGAAGGAGAAAAAGAAAAACTTCCACTCATTTCAGTTAAAGAAGAAGAGAATAATGCTGACAAAACAGAAGAAAAGAGTGAGACTGAAGATGAGATTGTGACAGAACCAGAGCCAGTAAAAGACATCGTCTCTGCAGCAGGAAAACGTGAAATGAAGGAAACAAATCTACCTGAGATTCTAAAAGAAGAAGAAACAAACCAAGAGCAGGAACAGGGACAAAGACGAGAAACAAATGATGGAGACGAGAATGAACAGAAGACAGTGAAACTAGTTAGAGACGATTCAGGACTTTCAATAGAAACAAAACACATCAACACTGATCAGAAGTTAGAGAGGGAAGAGACACAGCAAGAGGCATTGAGTGACATCGTCCAGAAAGAGACAAAAACTGGGAAACACTCTGAGGAAGAAAAACCAGTCACATCTAAAAGTGATAAAACAGGATTTCAGGTTGTGAATGAAGGAGAAAAAGAAAAACTTCCACTCATTTCAGTTAAAGAAGAAGAGAATAATGCTGACAAAACAGAAGAAAAGAGTGAGACTGAAGATGAGATTGTGACAGAACCAGAGCCAGTAAAAGACATCGTCTCTGCAGCAGGAAAACGTGAAATGAAGGAAACAGATCTACCTGTGATTCTAAAAGAAGAAACAAACCAAGAGCAGGAACAGGGACGATGGAGACGAGAAACAAATGATGGAGACGAGAATGAACAGAAGACAGTGAAACTAGTTAGAGACGATTCAGGACTTTCAATACAAACAAAACACATCAACACTGATCAGAAGATGGAGAGGGAAGAGACACAGCAAGAGGCATTGAGAGATGAAGACGAGAAAGAGACAAAAACTGGGAAACACTCTGAGGAAGAAAAACCAGTCACATCTAAAAGTGATAAAACAGGATTTCAGGTTGTGAATGAAGGAGAAAAAGAAAAACTTCCACTCATTTCAGTTAAAGAAGAAGAGAACAATGCTGACAAAACAGAAGAAAAGAGTGAGACTGAAGATGAGATTGTGACAGAACCAGAGCCAGTAAAAGACATCGTCTCTGCAGCAGGAAAACGTGAAATGAAGGAAACAGATCTACCCGTGATTCTAAAAGAACAAACAAACCAAGAGCAGGAACAGGGACAAAGACGAGAAACAAATGATGGAGACGAGAATGAACAGAAGACAGTGAAACTAGTTAGAGACGATTCAGGACTTTCAATACAAATAAAACACATCAACACTGATCAGAAGATGGAGAGGGAAGAGACACAGCAAGAGGCAGTGAGAGATGAAGACGAGAAAGAGACAAAAACTGGGAAACACTCTGAGGAAGAAAAACCAGTCACATCTAAAAGTGATAAAACAGGATTTCAGGTTGTGAATGAAGGAGAAAAAGAAAAACTTCCACTCATTTCAGTTAAAGAAGAAGAGAATAATGCTGACAAAACAGAAGAAAAGAGTGAGGCTGAAGATGAGATTGTGACAGAACCAGAGCCAGTAAAAGACATCGTCTCTGCAGCAGGAAAACTTGAAATGAAGGAAACAGATCTACCTGTGATTCTAAAAGAAGAAGAAACAAACCAAGAGCAGGAACAGGGACAAAGACGAGAAACAAATGATGGAGACGAGAGTAAAGAGGAGACAGTGAAACCAGTTAGAGACGATTCAGGACTTTCAATACAAATAAAACACAATAACACCGATCAGAAGTTAGAGAGGGAAGAGACACAGCAAGAGGCATTGAGTGACATCGTCCAGAAAGAGACAAAAACTGGGAAACACTCTGAGGAAGAAAAACCAGTCACATCTAAAAGTGATAAAACAGGATTTCAGGTTGTGAATGAAGGAGAAAAAGAAAAACTTCCACTCATTTCAGTTAAAGAAGAAGAGAATAATGCTGACAAAACAGAAGAAAAGAGTGAGACTGAAGATGAGATTGTGACAGAACCAGAGCCAGTAAAAGACATCGTCTCTGCAGCAGGAAAACGTGAAATGAAGGAAACAGATCTACCCGTGATTCTAAAAGAAGAAACAAACCAAGAGCAGGAACAGGGACAAAGACGAGAAACAAATGATGGAGACGAGAATGAACAGAAGACAGTGAAACTAGTTAGAGACGATTCAGGACTTTCAATACAAACAAAATACATCAACACTGATCAGAAGATGGAGAGGGAAGAGACACAGCAAGAGGCAGTGAGAGATGAAGACGAGAAAGAGACAAAAACTGGGAAACACTCTGAGGAAGAAAAACCAGTCACATCTAAAAGTGATAAAATAGGATTTCAGGTTGTGAATGAAGGAGAAAAAGAAAAACTTCCACTCATTTCAGTTAAAGAAGAAGAGAATAATGCTGACAAAACAGGAGAAAAGAGTGAGACTGAAGATGAGATTGTGACAGAACCAGAGCCAGTAAAAGACATCGTCTCTGCAGCAGGAGAACGTCAAACGAAGGAAACAGATCTACCTGTGATTCAAAAAGAAGAAGAAACAAACCAAGAGCAGGAACAGGGACAAAGACGAGAAACAAATGATGGAGACGAGAGTAAAGAGGAGACAGTGAAACCAGTTAGAGACGATTCAGGACTTTCAATACAAATAAAACACATCAACACTGATCAGAAGATGGAGAGGGAAGAGACACAGAAAGCGGCAGTGAGTGAAGAAGACGAGAAAGAGACAAAAACTGAGAAGGAGATACCAAAGACAGAGGATAACAGGGGAACAAGGTGTCAGCTAATGTGAAAGGTACAGAGATGTCAGAATTTGAAAAACATCAAGATGACACAGGAAGAAAGAACCAAGAGGTTTTAGCAGACAAAGACGTTCAGACAGAGAAACACCAGGGAGAAAAATCTGAACCAGATCAGAACGAAACCAAATACCAGCCAGCAGAATCAAAAGAGGGTGTAGGGGTTGAGATTAAACAAAGACAAGAAGAGAGGCAGGAAGCTGGTCTACAAGAGGACAATGATACAACTCAAAGGAAGTCTGTGGAGATACTAAACCAAGTTAGAGGAGTAGAAGAAGAAAAGCAGGCAGAGCAACAACTGGATGTAAAGGTAAAAGTCAGAGAGCAAAGAGAGGAATCTAAAGAGGAGGTTATGGTGGAGGATAATGGAAGAGGGGAGGAGAGTTTAGAGACTGACAGAAAAGCTTCTGTTGATGAAACCCAAAGGAAGGCTGAGGGGAAAGAAAACCAGAGAAGAAGAAGAAGAGAAGAAGCAGCCAGACAAGCAGCTACACGCAGACGAGAAGCTCAGCATAAAGCTAAAGGAATCACAGAGGAGATCAAAGTAGAGGGGACAGACGGAGAGGAAGAGGAGTCTGTAACTGATAAAGAAGTTGACACATATGAAACCCAAAAGAAGCACAAGAAGATAACATCAGAATCCAAAAGAGGAGAACAGCAGCTGATGCTGCAACATTCAGACATGAATAAAGAAATGAGAGAGAGAGGAGTGGAGGGTCAGGAGGACCTGCAGCAGGAGGAGGACATGGAGACTGATCAACCTCAACCAAATGTCATACAAAGTATTGAACCACTACATACACAAGAGGAAGGTCTCCATATGGATCAGCAACAAAGAGACGATTTAAGGAGGAATTCAGAAGAAGGCAGATCGCAGATAGAGGCTAGTACTGAAATGCTAACACAGGGTCATGAAGAGCAAAATATGAATTTAATAAAGGAACAACAGCAGCAGGAGGAGGACATGGAGACTGATCAATCTCAACCAAATGTCATACAAAGTATTGAACCACTAAATACACAAGTTCAATTTAAATCAGCTACAGAGGGACAGAGTAAGGGGGCTTTTGGTAGAGGACAGAAAGAGGAACATCAACACTGATCAGAAGATGAAGAAGGAAGAGAGACAGCAAGAAACAGAGAGAGATGAAGACGAGAAACAGACAAAAACCGAGAAAGAGGCCCAGCTCCAAAACATAAACACTGATCAGAAGACGGAGGAGACAACAACTGAGATAGACCAAAGAAAGAGAAAAAGCTTAAGAGAAAAGGAGGCTCTGGAGCGAGAGGACAGTAAAAGGAGAAAGGTATGACAAAGTCAGATCGAGAGACGTTGGAGATATGCTTCAGTCAGAGACAAAGAAAGGAGAAAACAAAGATGAGACTCAGCAGTCATTCATTAATTAATGAACGACAAACACTGACAGAGCCAAGTATGATGAGCCCAATAACAAATACCCGAGTGAGTGGTAAATATTAGCACTAGACAACACTAGAGCAGAACTTGTTAGGTGTGGACTGGTCTCTCTCTCTCTGGTCTCCCTCCTCCCTCTGCCTGCTGCACATCTGATACTAGTTTTCACCATAGACTGTAAATATTACTGGACGAACCCTGACCCGTCTGTTACATAGGCAGAAAATGAGTCCAATCGACGGCCGCATCCATATTGGATTTGCAGTCTCAACCTAACTTCGGATCAACCTAGCGACAGCAGTAAGGCGGGACCGGCGGGACTTAACTCCGCCCATTCAGCTCGACGTTAGCAGTCCACTTCACAGCATAGCTAACAGCTAGGCTGCTATCATCCCCTATTCCTGCTCATCCTGAGAAAACTCTACAAACAGTAAGTTAACATTTAACTTTTCTACAACACAGTTAAAACTAATTATATTCAACCCAAATATTT
Organism: Labrus bergylta; assembly: GCF_963930695.1. Classification (NCBI taxonomy): domain Eukaryota; kingdom Metazoa; phylum Chordata; class Actinopteri; order Labriformes; family Labridae; genus Labrus; species Labrus bergylta. The sequence continues at coordinate 27,792,469 of NC_089196.1, read as the reverse complement.
AATTAAAGTCTTAAAACTACACTTTTTTAAATATACAATCATTGTTATTAATTATTTGTCAGAGCAGTTAGACTTTGTCAGTGTTAGCAGAGAAATACATTAACAAAGTTTTATCCATAAACTGTAAATAAATATGAGACATCCAGAAGAAATCAATTTTACAAAGCATACAGTTCATGTTACTGTTCTGACAAAAAGAGGAATGTCTGTGTTTTATATTTACTGATGTCAACAGCGATGAGGTGAACATGACAATTGAAAAATAATTATTTAGTATTTATTATAAGACATTTGTTTTCTATAGAACCTGTGAAGTCATGGAGTCTGTGGACAGTGTCAGCTTCACACCAAAAACTAAGCATTAGAAAAAATAGTAATAGAAAAAATACCTTGTTCAATATTATTCCTGCAAATGTGGCTCATAACAAAAAAACACCCTGAGCTGTCACATGTAGTTAACTGTACATTTTGTCTTGTCTGAGGTATTAATTGAACACCTTTGTATTTCTCCTATAGACACAGTGTGGATTATTGGTGACTGGTCCATCAAGGTGCCCAGAGAGCTGCAGAGACAGAGGAAGAAACCTGAGCCTCAACAACATCTGCATTTGTTGGTTCTTCTGAGGTGGACTTCGGTTGCTTCTCTTCAACAGCTCGCTGTGAGGGAGGTCTCCCCCGGACGGCCTGAGTGATGTCACCCACAGGCTGAGAGCTGGAGCTGAGGCAGGTTTTAAACCTTTTAACAAACCGTTACACCGCGCCCACCTGTCAAGCTGGTCAGCTACACGCCTTATTGTGAATAACTCTTATTCTTCATCAAATCAAAACTGATGAGTCATCAAAACATTCACCCCCCCCGTACAGTGTGTGTCCATCGAGACATGAGCTAATCACACCTATTTGTTTGTTTTGTACCAAGCTGTAAACATGTTCATCTCTGCTATAAAAACAGACTTTTTTTAATGTTGTTTTTCAGATTAAATAAATATTTCTATATAAATGCACTCCTTTATGTCTACTTATGAGTATACATTTCAGATTTGAAATGACAAGACTAAAATGTGCATTAATGCTCAACTCAATAGCTAAGGGAAGGAAGTCTACTTTTACACAACTTTTTATTCTTTCGACATTTTCTTTTACCAAATACTAATGTAGTTCATTTCTGAAAATGGGATGGAACAGAGTCATTGCAAAAATATGCCCTTAAACACAGCCCCATTCTTAAATCAAGATACATGGAGAGTAAATAAAATCAATAACTTGTGAATAAAAACACAGTTAAAAATGATTTAGAAATGTAGTCTTCCCTGATCAATATCACATAATATCAATTTCTCCCATCTAAACTGGACAAAGGGATTTAAAATGGGAAGAAAATGGTTTGATTGCAAGTTGTTTGGAGGAGATCTATTTTTATTTGAACAGCTGAAGCATGAATACAGTCTTCCAAGGTGCAAACCCTCCTCCTCCTCCTGAAGCCTGTGGAGCTCCTTCATGTACTGCTGTCTTATCTGCTGGCCATCTTCTCTCAGCAGAACTTCGACTGTTGAAAAGTCATTCAGAAGAAGCTTGAGCATGTGACATGGATCCAGGAGAACATGGACTTTTAGTGAGGGGTCTTCAGGATGGAAAAGAAAGAGAGAAAATATCAGTTATTCATTAAATCATTTTGTTTGTTCTCATCTATTTTTCTGTATTCATCTGTGTGTAAGAGCACATTTATAAATTCAACAGTGTACTACCCAGACAACAAAGGTACAGTATTCTGGTAATTAACATCTATTCAAAGTTAAGAAGATAAACATTATTGTAATCATGCTGTTTTCAGCTCTCTCTCTCACATAATGATATTCCACATCAAATGATCTCAGATTTTGGAAAAATTAAGCAGTTTATTGTGGATAGTACTTCATCTTAACATGAAACAAATATAACCTGAATTATTTAAATCATTAACAGGTCCCAACTCTCTGTGCTTTAGTACAGAACATACAGTAACTCATTTATTATTAATATGAGCTCAGTACATGGCTGTATTCTTCAAACTATTTCTTATACTTTATATCTATGTGCTTTATATCTTATTTTCATTCCATATGTTATTTATATTTTATGTTTCTACTGCTATATTCTGTGTACGAGTTCAGTGAAAATTAATATGGTTATTAGTATAATTCTTAATGGTTACAGATGCTCTTACAAAGTGAAGTTTTTTTTAAATTTGTTAACAGTTTGCTCAAATCTTAAGACACTACATCAACCATGTAACATTAATGTCATCCTCTATAACCTACACAGCACATTAGGTTCAGTTCAGTTTATGTTACTGACGGATAATTACTACACAAAGTTTGTTTTTTAATGTCCACATTTACGTGGAGTATAACATTCATCATAACGTCAGATAACCATATTTACAGTCTGTGGTTAACCACCGAGATGAACCTTTAGCTTCTAACATCACACAAACTCACTATTTTCAACAACAACATCTTAACAACAAACATTTTTAAACCATTGACCGTAAATAATGTAAATAATGTAAATAATGTAAATAATGAGCTACACAGTTAGTCGACTGGTTTACAAGCTAACGCTAAACAAGCTAGGTCCGTAAATATAAATACCGACACATGAGTAAGCAGTAAATATAACACTACTATATCACTTATCGAAAAAAACTGAAGCATCAACTTGTTGGATGGTCTGTTAACCGCACAGCAAGCCATGTATGTTGTCAGATATGTGTTAAACAAACTCTCCAAACGAAGTAAGAAAGAGGAGAAATCAGACGGATCAAGCTGTTAGCCTCCTGACCTGCTGACCGCGCAGAGCTGTCAATCAAATCTGACACAACCAAATATGGGCATAGTCGTTTTCCTTAATAGAATAAAATCCGATGAGTTATGAAAAAATTCACCCCCCCCCCACAGTTTGAGGAGAAGGGGCCGTCAACTTCTCAGATATATCTCGTTTTTTGAACCAGGCTGTAAACATGTTGATTCCTGTGGTAAAAACGGGCTTTTTTGGCTGTGGGCTTATGGCACTTCCGGCGTTTCTGCAGCCAGCCTCAAGCGGAACCTCGAGGAACTGCAGTTTTTTGTACAACCGCATAGGCTTCATTTTTCGAGACTGGAGGTTGCCCCTTGGTTTTCACTCAAGTATGAGGAGGAGTGGCAGAGTGCAGAGGGCTCTCTAACAGACACACACTCCCTCTGGGCAATAGACAGAGAGGTATCTTTTCCCCTACCCGGGCATGTCCAGATTGTTGTTTTGTTTTTATTTTAGTCGAACCTTCAATTCCTTCAGTTTAGTTCTGTTTTCCTTTGTTTTTAGGAGGTGGTGCTGAGAGCGACGGCCCATCACGTAGCTGGCTCTGCACTTTCCCATATTTTGTTATTTTTTTGCCGGGGTCTCCAGCCCCTTTTGTTTTGTTAGTTTTATTATTTATCTTTGATTATGTCTTGGGGGTTATTAACAGCCAAATAAAGCTTGGGTTTAAAACCTAATATCTGTGTGGCGCCCTATCTGTTCTGGTCTCCTTTGTTTTCAGCCTTGATTTAATTATTTTGGATAAGAAGGACATGACAAAACTTCTTGGTGCGTATTGTAGAAAATGAACATCTCAGCCAGACACATATTCATTCTGACATTTGTTTCAACAGTTCTCCAGTTGACAACAAAAAAACAAACCACCTGAAATGTTCGAATCAGCAAATAAACTAGCACTGATCTGCTGAGGTGACTCTGAAGCCGGGTACACACTAAAAGATAATCAGGCCGATTTTGGACCTCAGAGGCCTGATTATCTGATGGTTTCAAAGATCATCTTGCCAGATTCTCCTGTGGTGTAAGGTGTGTTATGAGTGATTTTAACCTCCCCGATCTTCACGGAAGACGATCGGGGCCGCCCTAATTTAAAATCATGTTATATATGATCAGTAGTCTTGTTGTGAGGAGAAAACACAGAGGACAGCCGAGCACAGACTCTGTGGATTGTCAAGTGTAACAGAACAACAGGCAATCAGGAAGCAAGCTGACTGAATCAGGAAGCACAACAAACATAACCATGGCGACGACACATCTAGTCACATCTAAAACAGGATTTAAGGTTGTGAATGAAGGAGAAAAAGAAGAAGTTGTCACTAAAACAACAGCAGAGAAGGCAGGGGACACTTACAAAGGAGCGGACAGGAATGTAAATCATGGGTCATGGAAACATAAAGCAAACATCTAAGGGCTATAGAAGAAAGAGCTACACAAGCAGCTGAACGCAGAAAAATAACTACGAAACCAGGTGGAGGAGTCACAGAGGAGGTAAAAGTAGAGGGTAGAGAAGGAGGGATTGCCACGTCAAATCTGATGAAGGAGCTGACAATAAAACTTGAAAGAATAAATTAAACATACAAACAGGATTCAAAAGAGGAGGGGAAGGCGATGCTGCATCATTCAGCCATTAATGAAGAGATCAGAGAGTGAGAGGAGCTGAGTGTCAAGAAGAGCTGCAGGAAGAGGAGGAGTTATAGAGTGATGAACCTCAACATGTCACATGGAGGATCAAACCACAACAAACACAAGAGAGCAATGAGGACCAGGAGAGAGGTAGAGATTATGAGAGTTATGAGTAAAGAAGAGAAGGGAGATGAGCTGAAACAGAAAACAGTCGACATTAGACGACTCAGCAGAGAAGAGGAACTGAATGATGGAGCGCTGAGCAGCTTATTTATCTTTTTAACAAATCATTAGAAGAGGATTTTTGATGACTTTTGGATTTTGAAATTGTCAAATCAATCACAAAGAAAACAACAAGATGTGGAATTATTATTAGATGTTTTTCATCTAAGTTTTATCAAAATGCCAACCTGTGCATCCACCAACATGTCAGACATTTTTAAAATTCAGTGACTGAGTGAGCTGAGGTTACACTTAACAGCGAGCATGAAATGTGGACCTCAAATTCACTTTACAACTTCTTTCATTCATCATTTATTGTCTGATGATGTCATTTCTGTGCATTTTGGTTACCATTAGTGTGTTGTATTACATGGACGCTCATAATTCACATTTTCAGATTCAGTTTTTTGCAATGTAATTCTGCACTGTTTACCTCTTATCAACTGTCACTGTGTCAAACTATTTGTTTATTTTTTATTAAATCTCGCTCACTGCGATGTGGTTGGTCTGAAAACTTTATGGGGATTTTTTTTGATACCTCTATTTTGATATTGTATGCAGAGTGGTCTCCTTATTTACATCCAAATAATTGCAGAAACAAACACAGAAGGACTCACAAAGTAGTACACTCCATCTTGTGGCGAAAATTGGTAGTAACACCTACAGTAGACTTAGACTTAGACTTAGACAGTACTTGAGACCACATTGTTAAACAACAAAGATATTTAGGGGATACTTGTTTTTAAACACTCAAGAACTTCCTGTTCTCAAACTATTGTTAAAAATGTTATGATTAGATTATTATAAAAAAAAAGTATAATGCATCTATTTTACCATTAGTTTGTTGTTATATAACAAAATGTTTTCCAACAATCTCACACATTTCAGTTTAATCAGTAGTGTCTGCACGGTTTCTATCTCGTCCTCTGCTGATCCCTCTCTCTCTCTCTCTCTTCTCTTCAACTCATTTATGATGTGCTAATTAAACAAAAACACCTACTATCACAAAGACAAACATACATACTCTACTTCTTTTGGAGAAGAGGCTTCAGGGTCTAACTTCTTACCCTTCTTACTTATTTTGCAAAAATTTAGAAGGGACTGAGTTATTTTTTCTGTCTGGACATGAACCCTCAAACATCTCTCATTCTGCAGCTGTAACACTGACAGAGTGCCTAAACATAGTCATACTCTCAGCTGCAGCAGGAAAGAGGAGGAGAGGGCATCGAGGCCTGCATCACATGACCCCCGACCTAATGACCTTTTTCACTCTACAGCTTATAAATGGGATTTATTGAAAATTATTTCTATTAAAAATTACTCAAAATGAGTTTTGATAAAGCATATTTTTCGAATTAAGAAGTGTAGTACAAACAGCATGAGATCATTTATGTATACAGTGATTTTATTTACAGTTAATTCACCTTTTCAGGATGAATAATTGAATATTTTTTTAACATCTTTTTTTTCCGGTGTTGCGATTTGCAGACGGTCCCTGAGAGGGGTCAAGACCAGTGGTACTCAACTTGTCTAGCCTCAGGACCCACCACCAACTCCTCCCTGAAAAACCGTGACCCAAATTCTAACCAAATTCAACCAATCAGATTGATTTAATGAAAATTTTTAAGTTTGCAGGTTCTGTCAAATGTTATAGCTCAGACGATGCAAAACACCTGATGGAAGATATAAACAAACATGTTAAAACAAAAAAAAAGCACTTGACAGACTGTTCAAGAACAGGTTTTTTCCAGGAACATGACCCACTGAAAACAGCTCCCGACCCACCTTTGGGTCCCGACCCTCCAGTTGAGAATCACTGGTCTAGACTGTCTTGGTGGGTTAGTGTCACAACAGGTGTTATGGAGAGAATTGCATGCGCACCTTTCAAGACACAATTTCAAGACACACTTTACGTTTATCAAGTGTAAACTGCACATAGTCTACTTTGTCGTCACAGATCTGCCCGCAGAAATATGAGACCGTTTTCAGACACTTCCGCGACTTCCCGCAACTTATTCATGTGAGCAGGTTTTATCTGTGATGAACCTTAATGAGTGCAAACTGTGCTGTGGCCTGACACACACAGATCTAAAGTCTCTCTCTCTCTCTCTCTAATGCACTGATCCCAGGGCAAGTTAGCAGGTACATCCCTGATGCAATGTGTTCATTTTGGGTTTATAACACGCTGAAAAACAATCTCTCTTTGTTTAAACACTAAACACGTTGACTAGACTTTTTATTTTGTTTGTGCAACAGATCCTCCCATGATGTGTTTACGGGATAACATTACGTTTAAAATGCATGTCGTCTATAGTCATATTATTTGTATTTAATGAGTCAATATATTCAAACCAAATACCTCCGAGTCCGATTATAACCAGCAGCTGGTTTTGATTTTAGTCTTTTACGCCGTCGGTAACCGGGACAAACTTTAACAGTGTGACGACAGAGAGGTGGTGAACTTCCTGCTGAGCCTTCATTATTTAAAACGGTCTTTATATAAAACATGTAAGTTTATCTAATGACAAACTGTCCGTTTATGTTTAAATATTGTTAAATTCACTTTATCGCTGATTTTTCTTTCCAAATCAAAGTGAAATTAAACTGTTTGTTTAAAACGTGCAGAGTGAAGGACACAGGAGGACTTGTTAATAATTATACAGAGAGGGCGTGTATATAGTGGCACAGGTGACAGGAAAGGGAGGGCACAGGTAGGGGGAGCACAGACAGTTCTCACCAGACCGGCATTCATGTTTCAGACCAGCACTCAGACAAACTACAATTCATTCATTCTACTGGCTACGCTTCACTGGAAATGGTATGTTGTTTGTTCTCATATCTCCATCAAGTCACTTCAATAAACCTTCAACTCAACTTTAATAACGGCTGGAAAATCATTGTTTGCATCTGCGTAAGACTTCACCACTACCTGTGTATTAATGGCAATAATTGGAGCAAAGGAAACAATTGGAAAATTGCTATTACAATTAAAAAAAGCAAAAGTATTGAAGAACACTGTATTTTAAATATTTCCTCAAAAATTAGACCACATTGTTAAATGCCAAAAATATTTAGGGGATGCCTGTTTTTAAACACTTAAGAACTTCCTGTTCTCAAACTATTGTTAAAAATGTTATTATTAGAAAGTAAAAGTAAAATGCATCTATTTTACCATTAGTTTGTTGTTATATAACAAAATGTTTTCCAACAATCTCACACATTTCAGTTGAATCAGTAGTGTCTGCAAGGTTTCTATCTCGTCCTCTGCTGATCTCTCTCTCGCTCTCTCTCTCTCTTCTCCTGTTCATCATCTGCAGCTTTCTATCTGGAAAGAGAGAAAAAAAGCATGTCAACGTGATCCCTCAATAATTGTGCACTAATTGAACAAAAACACATACGATCACAAAGACAAACACACATACTTATTCATACTTAGTCATACTCTCAGCTGCAGCAGGAAAGAGGAGGAGAGGGCATCGAGGCCTGCATCACATAACCCCCGACCTAATGACCTTTTTCACTCTACAGCTTATAAATGGGATTTATTGAAAATTATTTCTGTTTGCGAGGGGTGCATTTCTGGACATAACACCAGCAGTCTACATTACTGTGAGTGAAATCTGAATCTGTGAATATCTTTCTAACTTTATCGAAGTTCTGAAGCCTTTAATCCTTTATTGAACGGTATGAACGGTTACGTTCACTGAAGCTCATAAAGCCGATGAAACGTGAACACACCTTTTTATTACAGTTGATCTGAGGATCTGCTTATCTCTTTTTATCAGACTTTGACCCATCAGAGTCCTCGGTAGACTTCCACAACGATCCAACAGGTTTGAATATGTTTGTTCTCTCTTTGTTTAAAGATTAAACACGCAGACTAGACTTTCTGTTTTCTTTGTGCAACAGATGCTCCCATGATGTGTTTACGGGACAACATTAAGTTTAAAATACATGTAGCCTTTGGTCATATTATTTATATTTAATGAATCAATATATTCAAACCAAATACCTCCGATTATAACCAGCAGCTGGTTTTGATTTTAGTCTTTTACTCTGTCGGTAACCGGGACAAACTTTAACAGTGTGACGACAGAGAGGTGGTGGACTTCCTGCTGAGCCTTCATTATTTAAAACGGTCTTTATATAAAACATGTAGGAGCCATTTTGTGTTTATCGTTGGCATGTTGTATAATTAGATTTATCTTAATATATTATTTTCCACTAGGGACACTGAATACACAGGGGCGTGTATATAGTGGCACAGGTGACAGGAAAGAAAAACGGTCTTTATATAAAACATTTAAGTCTATCTAATGACAAACTGTCCGTTTATGTTTAAATATTGTTAAATTCACTTTATCGCTGATTTTTTTTCCAAATCAAAGTGAAACTAAACTGTTTGTTTAAAACGTGCAGAGTGAAGGACACAGGAGGACTTGTTAATAATTATACAGAGAGGGTCATACAGACATTCATGCTCACACCTCCTGAGGATTTATCTCAAAGCTTAGCCAGGGACAGGGGTTTCAAATTAGACACAGCTAGAAACCTGGATGCATGGCATCGAGTTTGTGTTTCAAGAGGACATATCATCCCTCTTCTTCATCTTTTCAAACATTCCCCTGGGGTCTAAATGAAACATCTGTGCTGTGCTTTGGTCAAAATATAACATGAATCAAGCCCCAGAGGAGGTTTGTGACCCTGCAGACCACAAATAAAGGACTGGATGGATTTATTTCACATGTTGTGGGTCAGTAGACACTCAGGTTACCCAAGTAAATGTCCTCAAATACTGTCAGACTGGATTTTTCACAATATGTCCCCTTTAATATATGAAGCAATGGTCACTGCATGTGTTCTTGTTAGTACATAAAAAGAAGAAATAGCACAAAGACCTTCAGTGAGTGCAGTGGATGTTTACCCCGTTTTTTTTGCTTCTCTGAGCTGTTCTGCAGATAAACTTTGATAAAATATGATTATTAAAGCAGAAATGTGTCCGTTGATGATATTTAACTGAATGTACGCTCAGTGTCCAGTTTATTTGTTCCACTAATATGAATTATAAACAACTTCTTACAAGCTGAGCAGTTAAAAATACTCACTAGTAGCTAATTAAGGGTTATTGATTCAGGTTAGTGCAAGTGGAATTTTTTTCTAAAGCTGGTTTGAACAAACTTTTTACAAGTGCAACAAGACTAATTCAAATGTTTTTGTTTATGATTTGTAAAGAAAATGTAGAAATTCACAGAGGTAAGTTTTGCAAACGAGGTCGTATCACATCACAGACTTTCAGAACGATGATTAAAACACATGTGGAGTCTCAGAGACCCAGAAACAGATTTCTGTTCTGACAACCCAAACAAGTCAACCCTTCAAAATCATGTTTATAAACCATTCTAATAAATTAACTTGAGGGCTTTGAGGTCACCATCACCTCATACTGACGTTCATTTATTTACCTACAGTTTGATTAACTGTGGTCTCCGACCTGCAAGAGGCTTTTTAAGTGCTCCTCAGTATCGTCTTTTTTAATGTTTTATCATGCTGTATTTTACTTTTCACAGCTCCAGGATGATTCACATGACCAGCAGACGGTCCCTTCACTATCAGCATGGTGCCTTCACTGACCTGGTGTTCTACACTGTTGTCTTCCTCGCCCTGATGAACTCATGTAGAGGTAAGTTGCAAACATTACAAACAGTTTACATGAAAATTTATTTAAATTACAGAAGTTTAAAGGGATACTTCACCTGTTGAAACATGAATCTGTATTGACATTGGGTCATATATTTAGTAGAATTGTGAAATACATTTTGAAGTTGGTGCCTTCTTGACTGTGAAAAGGCAGAAAGTGTCTTTTTGGCTCATGTGGATGAAAGACACAAAATCCCAGAATGCACAGCACCGCAGGCCCCTCCCACTAAGGTCCTCTAGTTTAGAATCAGAAATACTTTATTAATCCCAGAGGGAATTTCGATCGATACAGTTTCTCCAAAATATACAATATAGCAGTAGAAATATAGAAATAAAAACATTTACAGACATATTTACTTCAACTGGTTCAGAGGTTTGTTCCAGAATTGATCTTGGAAATTCCTGGCAGAAAACAGACTCTATGTCTGTGTCCATAGGCAAACAGTGAGAGCACCGACACTACCAGTCCGCCCCAGCTTCTCGTCCTCACCGCCGCCGACAGGCAGGCATCATGTCTCTGCTGCTGAGCTGGCAGCGGCGGCAATATAGCTGCGAGACGGTTGCTGCCCACATGCTGGTTTTGTGTTGTGGCCCGCGGTCAGGCTCGCGGTGGCCGGGCTCCGAAAATATCAGGAACTAGCGTTGTAGTTTCACCCCCGCTAACTGCAACAGCTTCCAGTGATGCAAAAAACGTCATTTTGCGTCACTGGAAGCTCCTTTTCAGACTTAGAAATACAAAGATTTCCCATCTGAGGGGAAAATGAGGGCGGGATGCACGACCATTCAAAAATACTACCAGGTTTCTAATGATACAAAGCTTAATGCAAATGGGTGAAGTATCCCTTTAAGTATGTGCTTCTAATGACACCATATGGCTCACATTTGCTGAGCTGTAGGAATAAAAAAAATAATCCCTGTTTATTTGCAGCTCAGTCTGAGGTGATCGTTCCATCTCAGCCAGTAGTTTCATTGGTGGGTGAAGACGTTATTCTGCCATGTCACCTGGACCCCGTCATGAATGCTTTTGACATGACTGTGGAGTGGGCGAGACCTGACCTGAACCCCAGATTTGTCCTGGTGTGGCGTCAAGGCAAAGAACTGGAGACTAAAAAACATCCGTCCTTCAGTGGAAGAACATCAGTGTTCATTGATGAGCTGGAGAAGGGAAACATCTCACTGAAACTCTCCAAAGTTAAAGTCTCTGATGAGGGAGGATACAAATGCTTCATGCCTGCATTGTCAAAAACCTCCACTGTTCAGCTTGTTGTAGGTAAGAGGACATGTTTTTATGATTATTTAATAAATGTTCATGCAGCGGTTGTGGATTTGCTGCTGATGAGAGAGGAATATGTTAGAAAGGATATGTGCATCCAAATCTTGCATTGGTGCTTTCAAAGTGTTTATCTGTCCAGACGATAACGACACACGACGTGATAGTTTGCACACAGAAACAACATGACAACGTGTTCACAATACTATCAGTGTGATTGACTAAATTACTCAAAAATTACTCAAGGGGCTATATGTAACTTTTTACATGGATCAATCGTTTTTTATCGTCCATTAATAAGCGAACGGTTAACTCGTGAAAAAGTAGATGTTCATCTGTGTTGCCTGAATAAAAAGTTTTTTCCGCGAAAGCTCCAGAAGTGACATTTTATGCACGTTCTCAACGTCCTCCTGCCTCTGCTCCGCTTACAAAGATCAAAGTCAAAGTCAAAGTCAACTTTATTGTCAATTTTAAAATATGCCAGACATCCAGTGGAATTGAAATTTCATTTGTCTCCGTCCCGCGGTGCAATACAACCAATAAGGTAAAATAAGATAACGTAAAATTGATAAATAAAATGAGGTAAAAATAAGATAAATAATATTTACAGTAATAAATTCTAAATTGTGCAAAAGGTAGTAAATAAAATACAATAAAATTTAAAGAAAAAGTGAACTTGTGCAGTAAAGTAAGTGTACTTTTGAATAGTTAGCTTCAGAGTTTTTAGTCCAGAGTTTCTTGGTGGCAAACAGGAGGGGGTTTCAACATCCAGCGTTCGTGGGGGCAGAGGGGAGGGAAGGGAGAGGGGAGAGAGTTAAGCTTCCTGACAGCTTGGTGGAAGAAGCTGTTTCCCAGTCTGGTGGAGCCGGCCCGCAGGCTGCGGTACCGTCTCCCCGATGGCAGGAGGCTGAAGAGGCTGTGTGAGGGGTGGATGGGGTCATGCACAATGCTGGTTGCTTTGCGGGTGAGGCGGGTACCGTAGAGGTCCAGAAGAGAGGGGAGTGGGACACCGATAATCCGTTCAGCAGCCTTCACTGTGCGCGGCAGGGTCTTGCGGTTGGCAGCAGTGCAGCTCCCAAGCCACACAGTGATGCAGCTGGTCAGGATGCTCTCGATGGTGCCTCTGTAGAAGGAGCACATGATGGATGGGGGGGCTCGTGCTCTCTTCAGCTTGCGGAGGAAGTAGAGGCGCTGCTGGGACTTCTTGGCCAGTGATGTGGTGTTGGTTGTCCAGGAGAGATCCTCACTGATGTGAACCCCCAGGAACTTGGTCCTGTTCACTCTCTCCACAGCAGCACCTTTGATGGTCAGTGGGGGTTTAGGAGTGGGGACTCTCCGGAAGTCGACAAAAACCTTTTTAGTCTTGTCGACGTTCAGGAAGAGGTTGTTGTCTCTGCAACACGTGGCCAGTTGACTGACCTCCATCCTGTAGTGCGTCTCATCGTTGTTGGAGATGAGACCAACCATTGTTGTGTCGTCCGAAAACTTCACAATGTGGTTGCTGCTGAAGGATGGAGTGCAGTCGTGGGTCAGCAGCGTGAAGAGCAGGGGGCTGAGCACACAACCTTGGGGGGCCCCCGTGCTCATGACGAGGGTTTTTGATGTGCTGCCGTCGACCCGCACTGTCTGAGGCCTCTCGCTGAGGAAGTCCAGCAGCCAGTTGCACAGGGAAGTGCTGAGCCCCAGCTGGTCCAGTTTGCTGATCAGCTGCTGAGGGATGATGGTGTTGAATGCTGAACTGAAGTCTATGAACAGCATTCTGACGTATGAGTTTTTGGTGTCCAGGTGGGTGAGGGCTGGGTGAAGAGCAGAACAGATGGCATCCTCGGTGGATCTGTTACCTCGGTATGCAAACTGGTAGGGGTCCAGGGTGGCGGGGAGGGTGGATTTGATGTGGGCCATGACTAACCTTTCAAAGCATTTCATGGCGATGGGGGTCAGTGCAACGGGTCGATAGTCATCAGAAAGTGGATGGTGAGGGCTTCTTTGGAACGAGTATGATGGTGGTGGCTTTGAAGCACGACGGAACAACAGCCTGACTCAGAGAAGCATTGAAAATGTCCGTGAAGACATCTTTGAGCTCCTCTGCACAGTCCTTCAGCACACGGCCAGGAATGTTGTCTGGACCTGCAGCCTTGCGGGTGTTGATCTTGGAGAAGGTTCTCTTCACGCTGGCTGCAGTCAGGCACAGGGTCTGGTCGTGGGGAGGGGGGGTGGTCTTCTGTGGGGGCGTGCTGTTGTGTGCTTCAAACCTGGCAAAGAAGCTGTTGAGGTCGTTCAGCAGAGAGGTGTTGCTGTCACAGGTCTGTGGCTTGGGTTTGTAGTCCGTGATGGTCTGGATACCACGCCACAGGCTCCGCGCGTCTCTGCTGTCCTTGAAGTGTCCGGTTATTTTTAGTGTGTAGCTGCGTTTGGCTTCCCTGATGCCACGGGACAGGTTGGCCCTCGCTGTTCTCAGGCAGGCTGCATCCCCAGCTTTGAAGGCGGTGTTCCTGGTCCTCAGTAGCCCGCGTACCTCTCCTGTCAGCCATGGCTTCTGGTTAGCCCGGGTGGTGATGGTTCTGGTGGTGGTGACATCAGCAATGCATTTGCTAATGTAGGAGGTAACAGTGTCAGAATACTCCTCAATGTCTGTGTGGTTGTTGTAGGTGGCTGCATGCTTAAACATCTCCCAATCAGTGGTATCAAAGCAGTCTTTTAGTGCAGCAGAGGCCCCCTCTGGCCACACACATACCTGCTTCAGAACTGGTTTGACTTTAGCTGGCATTAGCATTACACTAATATCGTCAGAGTGGCTAATGTGGGGTAGGGGTGAAGCTTTGAAAGCACCTTTAACTGAGGTGTAAATCATGTCCAGAATTTTACCTTCTCTTGTGGGAAAGGTCACGTGTTGGTGGAAGTGGGGTAAAACCGTCTTGAGATTTGCATGGTTAAAATCCCCAGCGATGATGAAAAATCTGTCTGGGTGGGTTGTCTGTTGCTCACTGATGGCGTTGTAAAGTTCCCAAAGTGCGTCGATTCTATCAGCGTTGTTGGTGGTGGGGGGAATATACACAGCAACCAGCAGGGTCGGTATGTGGTATGTGTATATAGAAAGGACGGCACTTAATGATCATAAACTCCGCCAGCGGTGAACAGTGTTTACATACCACAGCAGCATCTCGACACCAAGAATCACTGATGTAAACACAGACTCCACCACCTTTCTTTTTTCCTCCTTTAATCAGGATTCTGTCCGAACGGTAGCATGTGAATCGTTCAAGATGAACGGCGGAGTCTGATATGCGTTCGTTCAGCCATGTCTCTGTGAGAATGTACGCACAGCCGTCCCTCACGTTGTAGGTGCACAGCTCTCAGTAGTAATGGTCCATTTTATTGTCCAGAGATCTTACATTTGCCAGTAGAAGAGATGAAAGAGCGGACCTGTGTGGTATTTTAGCCAGTCTCTCTCTTATGCCTCCACGTTTACCTCGCTTTTGTTTCCGCTCGCACCGTTTACGTCTCCTCTCCGGGGGGTAAACCGGCTCGCGAAGCAGTCCCAAAGTTTGAAACTGTTGTCTCCGGGGAGTTATTCGGGTAATAACTCCACAGAAAGGCTGTTACTGTTTAAGTCCAGTAAAATTCGACGGCTGTAATTGTGTTTTTACATCGTAAAACACGGAGAAAAGTCAAAAGAAAAGTTAGAAAAAGAAGAAAACACCGCTCTATTATCTCTATTATGCTGGTAAATAATGACGATGCTCGTTTGTGTACGTACGAGCACGTATGACGAGCACGCGAGGGAGAGCGAGTAACAGGCTACTGGTGCAGTTCGCCTAACGGCCATGCGGTGTCACTACAAATGCAGTATTTTTGAAAGTTACATATAGCCCCATTAAACAGCTTAAACGTTACTGTTGAGGCACGTAGCAGCCATGTTGGATTTAATTCGGCCTACTGAAGGTTCTCTGAATTTCCAGGTCGGAATTCTGACTTCAGAGGGGCGTTCCTGATGACGTATCAGACTGGAAACTCCACATTGCCGACTTCCCAAATCAAATGCAACGTACCATGTGTCTGTACCTTTAAATGTAAATGAGCTGTGTCTGACCACGCCCCCTCTCTGGAAGGGCTCGGGTGTACTCGGGCTTTCTCGCTCCATGTCCTATTGTTTACGGTGAGAAGGCAGACTCAGAGGGCAGAACAAACACCTAGCTTTGGGAGTGTCACCCACCTGGGGGAGGGGCTACTGCCCTTTGTGATGTCATGAAGGGGAAATCTCCAAACAGCCTGTTTGAGCACACATTTTCTAAAAAGTGGAGCAGGCAGAAGACAGAGAGGATGGACTTTTCTCATAATTTGGGGGATTTGGAGACAGACTAGAGACCCATATTAGAGTTAGAGAAACATGGTGAAGTGGATTTTCATAATAAGTGACCTTTAATAGAGATCTTATGATGATGTAAGAAACCTGTCCTCTATAGGTGTGGTCTCCTCACCTGTTGTTCAGATGACCAAAAACAACAATGGAGTGTTGTTAGAGTGTGAGTCTGCAGACTGGTATCCAGAGCCAGAGATGTTTTGGCTGGACGGCGAGGGAAACCTCCTCTCTGCTGAACCCACTGAGACAGTCAGAGGTCCTGATGGTCTCTACACTGTCAGCAGCAGAGTGACTGTGGAGAGACATGGGAGGAAGTTCACCTGTAGAGTCACACAGAGCAAGATCAACCAGACCAGAGAGAAGCACATCACTATTCCAGGTAAATATAAGTCATTAATTATTTAATGATGTAATTATTAAGATAAACAGTAAATACAAACAAATGTTTCTTCTATTTCAGATCATTTCTTTGTGGTCCCTACTCCTCGTACTCATGTTGTTATCGGCGCTGTGATTGGCTGTGCTGCGATCATCTTTGTTGTGTGGAAATGGAGACAAAAGAAATTCAGTAAGTGACAAACTGTCAGTCTTCTGATTGTAAGACTCCTAAAGGTTTTATGAAGTCATGCAGACGTTTGATGATGTATTGAGGAGACTAGAGTTCAAGAAGTGATTAGCATTTAGTTTTAGTTTCATTTGCATACATCCATTTATGATGAGGCCAGTTTTTATTCAAAAACTTCACCAGTTGTTCCATCTTTTGTGTCTTCACAGAAAACAAGAAGACGACATGTGAGGATGGAGGTAAACACACAAAAAATGAGAAACACTCTGAGGAAGAAGAACCAGTCACATCTAAAAGTGATAAAACAGGATTTCATGTTGTGAATGAAGAAGAAGAAGAAAGACTTCCACTCATTTCAGTTAAAGAAAAGAACAATGTGGACAAAACTGCAGAAAAGAGTGAACCTAAAGATGAGCTTGTGACAGAACCAGAGCCAGTAAAAGACATCGTTTCTGCAGCAGCAGAACGTGAAATGAAGGAAACAGATCTACCTGTGATTCTAAAAGAAGAAGAAACAAACCAAGAGCAGGAACAGGGACAAAGACGAGAAACAAATGATGGAGACGAGAGTAGACAAGAGGAGACAGTGAAACCAGTGAGAGACGATTCAGGACTTTCAATACAAATAAAACACATCAACACTGATCAGAAGATAGAGAGGGAAGAGACACAGCAAGAGACAGTGAGAGATGAAGACGAGAAAGAGACAAAGCAAGAGGCAACGAGTGATGAAGACGAGAAAGAGACAAAGCAAGGGGCAACGAGTGATGAAGACGAGAAAGAGACACAGCAAGGGGCAACGAGTGAGGAAGACGAGAAAGAGACACAGCAAGGGGCAACGAGTGAGGAAGACGAGAAAGAGACACAGCAAGGGGCAACGAGTGAGGAAGACGAGAAAGAGAAACAGCAAGGGGCAACGAATGAGGAAGAGGTGAAAGACACAAAGCAAGGGGCAACGAGTGAGGAAGACGAGAAAGAGACACAGCAAGGGGCAAGGAGTGACGAAGACGAGAAAGAGACAAAGCAAGGGGCAACGAGTGAGGAAGACGAGAAAGAGACACAGCAAGGGGCAACGAGTGACGAAGACGAGAAAGAGACAAAGCGAGGGGCAACTAGTGAGGAAGACAAGAAAGAGACACAGCAAGGGGCAACGAGTGAAGAAGACGAGAAAGAGACAAAGCAAGGGGCAACGAGTGACGAAGACAAGAAAGACACACAGCAAGGGGCAACGAGTAACGCAGACAAGAAAGAGACACAGCAAGGGGCAACGAGTGAGGAAGACGAGAAAGAGACACAGCAAGGGGCAATAAGTGACGAAGACGAGAAAGAGACAAAGCAAGGGGCAACGAGTGACGAAGACGAGAAAGAGACAAAGCAAGGGGCAACGAGTGACGCAGACAAGAAAGACACAAAGCAAGGGGCAACGAGTGACGAAGAAAAGAAAGAGACACAGCAAGGGGCAACGAGTGACAAAGACAAGAAAGACACACAGCAAGGGGCAACGAGTGAGGAAGACAAGAAAGACACACAGCAAGGGGCAACGAGTGACGCAGACAAGAAAGACACACAGCAAGGGGCAACGAGTGACGCAGACAAGAAAGACACACAGCAAGTGGCAACGAGTGACGCAGACAAGAAAGACACACAGCAAGGGGCAACGAGTGAGAAAGACGAGAAAGAGACACAGCAAGGGGCAAGGAGTGACGCAGACGAGAAAGACACACAGCAAGGGGCAACGAGTGACGCAGACAAGAAAGAGACACAGCAAGGGGCAACGAGTGACGCAGACAAGAAAGACACACAGCAAGGGGCAACGAGTGAGGAAGACAAGAAAGAGACAAAGCAAGGGGCAACGAGTGACGCAGACAAGAAAGAGACACAGCAAGGGGCAACGAGTGACGCAGACAAGAAAGACACACAGCAAGGGGCAACAAGTGAGGAAGACAAGAAAGAGACACAGCAAGGGGCAAAGAGTGACGCAGACAAGAAAGACACACAGCAAGGGGCAACGAGTGAGGAAGACAAGAAAGACACACAGCAAGGGGCAACGAGTGACGCAGACAAGAAAGACACACAGCAAGGGGCAACGAGTGACGACGACGAGAAAGAGACACAGCAAGGGGCAACAAGTGAGGAAGACGAGAAAGAGACACAGCAAGGGGCAAAGAGTGACGACGACAAGAAAGACACACAGCAAGGGGCAACAAGTGAGGAAGACGAGAAAGAGACACAGCAAGGGGCAAGGAGTGACGACGACAAGAAAGAGACACAGCAAGGGGCAACGAGTGACGCAGACAAGAAAGACACACAGCAAGGGGCAACGAGTGAGGAAGACAAGAAAGTCACACAGCAAGGGGCAACGAGTGAGGAAGACAAGAAAGACACACAGCAAGGGGCAATGAGTGAGGAAGACGAGAAAGACACACAGCAAGGGGCAACGAGTGAGGAAGACAAGAAAGACACACAGCAAGGGGCAACGAGTGACGCAGACAAGAAAGAGACACAGCAAGGGGCAACGAGTGAGGAAGACAAGAAAGAGACACAGCAAGGGGCAACGAGTGAGGAAGACAAGAAAGAGACACAGCAAGGGGCAACGAGTGACGCAGACGAGAAAGAGACACAGCAAGGGGCAACTAGTGACGCAGACGAGAAAGAGACACAGCAAGGGGCAAAGAGTGACGCAGACAGGAAAGACACACAGCAAGGGGCAACGAGTGAGGAAGACAAGAAAGACACACAGCAAGGGGCAACGAGTGAGGAAGACAAGAAAGACAAACAGCAAGGGGCAACGAGTGAGGAAGACAAGAAAGACACACAGCAAGGGGCAACGAGTGAGGAAGACAAGAAAGACACACAGCAAGGGGCAACGAGTGAGGAAGACAAGAAAGACACACAGCAAGGGGCAACGAGTGACGCAGACAAGAAAGACACACAGCAAGGGGCAACGAGTGACGCAGACAAGAAAGACACACAGCAAGGGGCAACGAGTGAGGAAGACAAGAAAGAGACACAGCAAGGGGCAACGAGTGACGCAGACAAGAAAGAGACACAGCAAGGGGCAACGAGTGACGCAGACGAGAAAGAGACACAGCAAGGGGCAACGAGTGACGCAGACGAGAAAGAGACACAGCAAGGGGCAACGAGTGACGAAGACGAGAAAGAGACAAAGCAAGGGGCAACGAGTGAGGAAGACGAGAAAGAGACACAGCAAGGGGCAACGGGTGACGCAGACGAGAAAGAGACACAGCAAGGGGCAACGAGTGAGGAAGACAAGAAAGACACACAGCAAGGGGCAACGAGTGAGGAAGACGAGAAAGAGACACAGCAAGGGGCAACGAGTGAGGAAGACAAGAAAGACACACAGCAAGGGGCAACGAGTGAGGAAGACAAGAAAGTCACACAGCAAGGGGCAACGAGTGACGCAGACAAGAAAGACGCACAGCAAGGGGCAACGAGTAACGCAGACAAGAAAGACGCACAGCAAGGGGCAACGAGGGAGGAAGACAAGAAAGACACACAGCAAGGGGCAACGAGTGACGCAGACAAGAAAGACACACAGCAAGGGGCAACGAGTGAGGAAGACGAGAAAGAGACAAAGCAAGGGGCAACGAGTGAGGAAAACGAGAAAGAGACACAGCAAGGGGCAACGAGTGACGAAGACGAGAAAGAGACACAGCAAGGGGCAACGAGTGACGCAGACAAGAAAGAGACACAGCAAGGGGCAACGAGTGACGCAGACAAGAAAGACACACAGCAAGGGGCAACGAGTGACGAAGACGAGAAAGAGACACAGCAAGGGGCAACGAGTGACGCAGACAAGAAAGAGACACAGCAAGGGGCAACGAGTGACGCAGACAAGAAAGAGACACAGCAAGGGGCAACGAGTGACGCAGACAAGAAAGACACACAGCAAGGGAAAACAAGTGAGGAAGACAAGAAAGAGACAAAGCAAGGGGCAACGAGTGACGAAGACGAGAAAGAGACACAGCAAGGGGCAACGAGTGACGCAGACAAGAAAGAGACACAGCAAGGGGCAACGAGTGACGCAGACAAGAAAGACACACAGCAAGGGGCAACGAGTGACGCAGACAAGAAAGAGACACAGCAAGGGGCAACGAGTGACGCAGACAAGAAAGACACACAGCAAGGGGCAACGAGTGAGGAAAACGAGAAAGAGACAAAGCAAGGGGCAACGAGTGACGAAGACGAGAAAGAGACACAGCAAGGGGCAACGAGTGACGCAGACAAGAAAGAGACACAGCAAGGGGCAACGGGTGACGCAGACGAGAAAGAGACACAGCAAGGGGCAACGAGTGAGGAAGACAAGAAAGACACACAGCAAGGGGCAACGAGTGAGGAAGACGAGAAAGAGACACAGCAAGGGGCAACGGGTGACGCAGACGAGAAAGAGACACAGCAAGGGGCAACGAGTGAGGAAGACAAGAAAGACACACAGCAAGGGGCAACGAGTGAGGAAGACAAGAAAGTCACACAGCAAGGGGCAACGAGTGACGCAGACAAGAAAGACGCACAGCAAGGGGCAACGAGTGACGCAGACAAGAAAGACGCACAGCAAGGGGCAACGAGGGAGGAAGACAAGAAAGACACACAGCAAGGGGCAACGAGTGACGCAGACAAGAAAGACACACAGCAAGGGGCAACGAGTGAGGAAGACGAGAAAGAGACAAAGCAAGGGGCAACGAGTGAGGAAAACGAGAAAGAGACAAAGCAAGGGGCAACGAGTGACGAAGACGAGAAAGAGACACAGCAAGGGGCAACGAGTGACGCAGACAAGAAAGACACACAGCAAGGGGCAACGAGTGAGGAAGACAAGAAAGAGACAAAGCAAGGGGCAACGAGTGACGAAGACGAGAAAGAGACACAGCAAGGGGCAACGAGTGACGCAGACAAGAAAGACACACAGCAAGGGGCAACAAGTGAGGAAGACAAGAAAGAGACACAGCAAGGGGCAAAGAGTGACGCAGACAAGAAAGACACACAGCAAGGGGCAACGAGTGAGGAAGACAAGAAAGACACACAGCAAGGGGCAACGAGTGACGCAGACAAGAAAGACACACAGCAAGGGGCAACGAGTGACGACGACGAGAAAGAGACACAGCAAGGGGCAAGGAGTGACGCAGACGAGAAAGACACACAGCAATGTGCAACGAGTGAGGAAGACAAGAAAGACACACAGCAAGGGGCAACGAGTGAGGAAGACGAGAAAGTCACACAGCAAGGGGCAACGAGTGAGGAAGACGAGAAAGACACACAGCAAGGGGCAACGAGTGAGGAAGACAAGAAAGTCACACAGCAAGGGGCAACGAGTGAGGAAGACAAGAAAGTCACACAGCAAGGGGCAACGAGTGAGGAAGACAAGAAAGACACACAGCAAGGGTCAACGAGTGAGGAAGACGAGAAAGACACACAGCAAGGGGCAACGAGTGAGGAAGACAAGAAAGACACACAGCAAGGGGCAACGAGTGACGCAGACAAGAAAGAGACACAGCAAGGGGCAACGAGTGAGGAAGACAAGAAAGAGACACAGCAAGGGGCAACGAGTGACGCAGACAAGAAAGAGACACAGCAAGGGGCAACGAGTGAGGAAGACAAGAAAGTCACACAGCAAGGGGCAACGAGTGAGGAAGACAAGAAAGTCACACAGCAAGGGGCAACGAGTGAGGAAGAAAAGAAAGACACACAGCAAGGGGCAACGAGTGAGGAAGACGAGAAAGACACACAGCAAGGGGCAACGAGTGAGGAAGACAAGAAAGACACACAGCAAGGGGCAACGAGTGACGCAGACAAGAAAGAGACACAGCAAGGGGCAACGAGTGACGCAGACGAGAAAGAGACACAGCAAGAGGCAACTAGTGACGCAGACGAGAAAGAGACACAGCAAGGGGCAACGAGTGACGCAGACAAGAAAGACACACAGCAAGGGGCAACGAGTGAGGAAGACAAGAAAGACACACAGCAAGGGGCAACGAGTGAGGAAGACAAGAAAGTCACACAGCAAGGGGCAACGAGTGAGGAAGACAAGAAAGACACACAGCAAGGGGCAACGAGTGACGCAGACGAGAAAGAGACACAGCAAGGGGCAACGAGTGACGCAGACGAGAAAGAGACACAGCAAGGGGCAACGAGTGAGGAAGACGAGAAAGAGACAAAGCAAGGGGCAACGAGTGAGGAAGACCAGAAAGAGACACAGCAAGGGGCAACGGGTGACGCAGACGAGAAAGAGACACAGCAAGGGGCAACGAGTGACGAAGACGAGAAAGAGACAAAGCAAGGGGCAACGAGTGAGGAAGACGAGAAAGAGACACAGCAAGGGGCAACGGGTGACGCAGACGAGAAAGAGACACAGCAAGGGGCAACGAGTGAGGAAGACAAGAAAGACACACAGCAAGGGGCAACGAGTGAGGAAGACAAGAAAGTCACACAGCAAGGGGCAACGAGTGACGCAGACAAGAAAGACGCACAGCAAGGGGCAACGAGTGACGCAGACAAGAAAGACGCACAGCAAGGGGCAACGAGTGAGGAAGACAAGAAAGACACACAGCAAGGGGCAACGAGGGAGGAAGACAAGAAAGACACACAGCAAGGGGCAACGAGTGACGCAGACAAGAAAGAGACACAGCAAGAGACACAGCAAGAGGCAGTGAGTGATGAAGACAAGAAAGAGACACAGCAAGAGGCAACGAGTGACGGCGACAAGAAAGAGACACAGCAAGAGGCAACGAGTGATGAAGATATGAAAGAGACACAGCAAGAGGCAATGAGTAACGAAGATATGAAAGAGACAAAGCAAGAGGCAACGAGTGATGAAGACATGAAAGACACACAGCAAGAGGCAACGAGTGACGAAGATATGAAAGAGACAAAGCAAGAGGCAATGAGTGACATCATCCAGAAAGAGACACAGCAAGAGGCAACGAGTGACGACGACAAGAAAGAGACACAGCAAGAGGCAACGAGTGACGAAGACAAGAAAGAGACACAGCAAGAGGCAATGAGTGACATCGTCCAGAAAGAGACAAAAACTGGGAAACACTGAGGAAGAAAAACCAGTCACATCTAAAAGTGATAAAACAGGATTTCAGGTTGTAGAAGAAAGACTTCAACTTACTTCAGTTCAAGAACAAGAGAACAATGCTGACACTACAGGAGAAAAGAGTGAGACTGAAGATGAGATTGTGACAGAACCAGAGCCAGTAAAAGACATCGTCTCTGCAGCAGGAAAACGTGAAATGAAGGAAACAGATCTACCTGTGATTCTAAAAGAAGAAGAAACAAACCAAGAGCAGGAACAGGGACAAAGACGAGAAACAAATGATGGAGACGAGAGTGAAGAGGAGACAGTGAAACCAGTTAGAGAAGATTCAGGACTTTCAATACAAATAAAACACATCAGCACTGATCAGAAGAAGGCGAGGGAAGAGACACAGAAAGAGGCAGTGAGTGAAGAAGATGAGAAAGAGACAAAAGGAATCAGAGAGGAGATCAAAGTAGAGGGGAAAGGTGGAGAGAAACAGGAGTCTGTAACTGATAAAGAAGCTGACACATATGAAACCCAAAGGAAGCACAAGAAGATAACATCAGAATCCAAAGGAGGAGAACAGCAGCTGATGCTGCAACATTCAGACATGAATAAAGAAATGAGAGAGAGAGGAGTGGAGGGTCAGGAGGACCTGCAGCAGGAGGAGGACATGGAGACTTACCAACCTCAACCAAATGTCATACATGGAATAAAACCACTAAATACACCATTTCAATATGAATCAGCTACAGAGGGACATTAAAAGGAGGCTTTTGGTAGAGGACAGAAAGAGGTACAAACCCAAAACATCAGCACTGATCAGAAGATGGAGAAGGAAGAGACACGGAATTCAGGACCAGCCTCTTTTAGAAGACAGGAAACAGGAGAGGAGTCAGGCAAGACCTGAGGATAAAGGAGAAAGAAACCAAGAAGAGAATCAAAGTACCCTCACTAAAACAACAGAAGAGAAGGCAGGGGACACTTACAAAGGAGCAGACAGTAATGAAAATCAAGAAGAGGTCATCAAAGGGAAAGAGAAGAAAGAATCAGACGAGCAGCTGAACGCAGAAAAACAAAAAATAAAAAAGCTGGAGGAGTCACAGAGGAGGTAAAAGTAGAAGAATGGAAAGAGGGGTCCAAAACTGATGAAGGAGCTGAAATTGATGAAACTCGAAGGAAGAAAGAAAATATACAAACAGGATTACAATGAGGAGGGGAAGATCAGCAGCTGATGCTGCATCATTCAGCCATTAATGAAGAGATCAGAGAGAGAGAGGAGCTGAGGGTCAAGAGGAACTGCAGGAAGACGAGGAGTTATAGAATAATGAACTTCAACATGTCACATGGAGGATCAAACCACAACAAACACAAGAGAGCAATGAAGACCAGGAGAGAGGTAGAGATTATAAGGCTTTGGAAGAAAACAGTGAAGAAACATGATTTTCTCCAAAAGATAAAACAGTACCAAAATGAGGAAGAGGGAGATGTTAGTATGGAGTCTGAAGAAGAAACTTAAGAAGAGAAATATTAAACCAAAACATTTGATTGGACTCCACATGAGGAAGAAGCTTTGAGTAAAGAAGAGAAGGGAGATGAGCTGAAACAGAAAACAGTCGACTCAACAGAGAAGAGGAACTGAATGATGGATAACATTCATATCAATAACATTACCCGGTCTGCATACTTCCACTTACGAAACATCAACCGGCTCTTATTGTAATTCTCTCCTCTTCGGCTGCCCTCATAAATTCCTCCATAAGCTCCAACTGGTTCAAAACTCTGCTGCCCGTATTGTCACCAAAACCCCCTCATACCATCACATCACCCCCATCCTACAGCAACTCCACTGGCTCCCGGTGAAGCAAAGAATCGTCTTCAAACTCCTCCTGTACACCTTCAAGGCCATCCACAACCTCGCCCCTCCATATCTGTCTGACCTCCTTTACATCACCACTTCAGCCCGCTCCCTCAGACCCTCCTCCTCCATCCACCTCACCGTGCCCTTTGCCCGCCTCAGCACCATGGGGGGCAGAGCTTTCAGCTGCTCTGGAACTCTCTGCCACCGGACATTCGCAACATTGACTCTCTCCCCATCTTCAAATCCAGACTCAAAACCCATCTGTTCAAGATCGCCTACTCACTAACATTTTAACTGTAATTACACTGTCCTACATTTCATTTATTTATTGTATGCTGTTTTTATCCATCGCTGTTTTTAAATGTTGATTGTTGTACAGTGTCCTTGTGTGTCTTGAAAGGCGCTTATAAATACAATTTATTATTATTATTATTATTATTATTAATTCACATTTTCAGATTCAGTTTTTTGCAAAGTAATTCTGCACTGTTTACCTCTTATCAACTGTCACTGTGTCAAACTATTTGTTTATTTTTTATTAAATCTAGCTTAGTACGATGTGGTTGGTCTGAAGACTTTGTGGGGCTTTTTTTTTAAAACCTCTATTTTGATATCATTGTATTCAGAGTGGTCTCCTTATTTGCATCCAAATGAATGCAGAAATAAACACAGAAGGACTCACAAAGTAGTACACTCCATCTTGTGGCGAAAATAGGTAATAACACCTACAGTACTTGAGACCACATTGTTAAACAACAAAAATATTTAGGGGATGTCTGTTTTAAACACTTAAGAACTTCCTGTTCTCACTCTATTGTTAAAAATGTTATGATTAGATTATTATAAAAAAAAGTATAATGCATCTATTTTACCATTACTTTATATATATATTTATATATATATGTATATGTATAAATATTCCAACAATCTCACACATTTCAGTTTAATCAGTAGTGTCTGCAAGGTTTCTATCTATACCTCTGCTGATCCCTCTCTCTCTCTCTCTCTCTCTCTCACTCTGTCTCTGTCTCTGTCTCTCTCTCTCTCCCTCTCTCTTTCTCTCTCTCTCTCTCTCTCTCTCTCTCTCTCTCTCTCTCTCTCTCTCTTCTCCTGATCATCATCTGCAGCTTTCTGTCTGTATAGAGAGAATAAAAGCATGTCAACGTGATCCCTCAATAATTGTGCACTAATTGAACAAAAACACATACGATCACAAAGACAAACACACATATTCTTATGTACATATTTTGCAAATTCAGAAGGGACTGAGTTATTTTTTCTGTCTGGACATGAACCCTCAAACATCTCTCATTCTGCAGCTGTAACACTGACAGAGTGCCTAAACATAGTCATACTCTCAGCTGCAGCAGGAAAGAGGAGGAGAGGGCATCGAGGCCTGCATCACATAACCCCCGACCTAATGACCTTTTTCACTCTACAGCTTATAAATGGGATTTATTGAAAATTATTTCTGTCAAAAATTACTCAAAATGAGTTTTGATAAAGCATATTCTTCCGAATTAAGAAGTGTAGTATAAACAACATGAGATCATATATGTATACAGTGATTTTATTTACAGGTAATTCACCTCTCCAGGATGAATGATTTGATATTTTTTTAACATCTTTTTGTTTTGGTGTTGCAATTTGCAGACGGTCCCTGAGAGGGGTCAAGACCAGTGGTTCTCAACTTGTTTAGCTTCAGGACCCAACACCAACTCCTCCCTGAAAAACCATAAACCAAATTTTATTTTTCAACCAATCAGATTAATTTAATGAAAATTTGTGCAGTTTTTTAGGTTTGCAGGTTCTGTCAAATGTTATAGATCAGAGGATGCAAAACACCTGATGGAAGATATAAACAAACATGTTTAAAAAAACGCTTGACAGACTGTTTGAGAACAGGTTTTTTCCAGGAACATGACCCACTGAAAACAGCTCCCGACCCACCTTTGGGTCCCGACCCTCCAGTTGAGAATCACTGGTCTAAACTGTCTTGGAGGGTTAGGGTCACAACAGGTGTTATGGAGAGAATTGCATGCGCACCTTTCAGGACATTTTTCTACACTGATGGATTTTACATCCATCTTTAAATTTCCTCTACAAACACATTAGAGTCAAACAGTGTTTGCAGGTCAGAACAATAAGGACACTTTACGTTTATCAAGTGTAAACTGTACATAGTCTACTTTGTCGTCACAGATCTGCCCGCAGAAATATGATACCGTTTTCAGACACTTCCGCGAGGGGTGCATTTCTCGACATAACACCAGCAGTCTACATTACTGTGAGTGAAAGCTGAATCTGTGAATATCTTTCTAACTTTACTGAAGTTCTGAAGCCTTTAATCCTTCACTGAACGGTATGAACGGTCATGTCCACTGAAGCTCATAAAGCCGATGAAACGTGAACACACCTTTTTAGTACTGCGGTTAAGTCAGCCGCTCCTCGAGTTTACCTGGTGAAGTGAGCCGCCACTAAATTTGAAGTGCTCACGTATTCTGATCTTTATGGTAAATGCTCCGGACTGCAGAGCGAGCAGGAGTAACAGACAGAGAGAGCGAGTTTGTTATTAATCTCCTTTTCCAGGCAAAAGTGATAAATGCCGAAGTCTTACCATAAAACTGGCGATGAGGTACACGTGTATGAAACGGGAGCAAACAAAATACTGTTCAGGGAATAGTTTAGGAGGTCGGTGAAATTAGTTTGAGAATAATACTGCAAGTCTGGGATAACTTCCGTTTTTCAAAATAAGGTGTTTTCCTGGGAAAAAAATATAAAAATATATTTTCTTCCATAAGTTGAAAATTATTCTGATATGGTTAGACTTATTACTTCCTGGACTACATGCACAGGTACTATGAAGTACTTTTACTGTGTACTTTTTGAGAAATCCACTGTCAAAGTCCATAATAAATCACTATAATGAGTTTTTTTTCTGACTTTGATGTCTTGTAAGAAAGAAGAAAGAAAAGTACACCATGATTCTGATATGGTTAGACTTAGTACTTGTTAGACTACATGCACAGATTCTATGAAATACTATTACTGCACTTTTTGTGAAATCCACTTTCTCACTTCCCCATGTAAACTCGAGGAGCGGCTGACTTAACCGCAGTCTCCTTTCCCGCATGTCATTCCCTCCTCTCTCTCCCTGATTTCCGACTATATCCACTGTCCTATCTCTACATTAAAGGCCCCCCAAAAAATGTTATGATTAGATTATTATAAAAAGTATAATGCATCTATTTTACCATTAGTTTGTTGTTATATAACAAAATGTTTTCCAACAATCTCACACATTTCAGTTTAATCAGTAGTGTCTGCAAGGTTTCTATCTCGTCCTCTGCTGATCTCTCTCTCTCTCTCTCTCTCTTTCTCTCTCTCTCTCTCTCTCTCTCTCTCTCTCTCTCTCGACAGGTAGATCGCTGACTGATTCTCAGTCGATCGCAAGATGTTTAGTCAATATAAAATAAAATTGTAAAATAGAAACGTGATTTCAATTTCATCTCATTGCAGTGTTTCCCACACAGAGACGATACCTGAGTGGGGAGCCCAAGTATACTTCCTACCTGTTTGTATTTTTCATTTATTCATGAAATTGCTGCGTGCATGAGAGAGAGAGAGAGAGAGAGAGAGAGAGAGAGGGAGAGAGAGAGAGGGAGAGAGAGAGGGAGAGAGAGAGAGAGAGAGAGAGCGCAAGAGAGAGAGAGAGAGCGAGAGAGAGAGAGAGAGACATATTCCAGTCTGTGGAGAGGTTTCAGATGAGCAGATAAAAATGGTCATGCTCTGACAAGGCACACAATTATGAATGAAAAAATTCTAGATACTAATATCACATGATTTCTTAATGGGTATTTCTGAAGTACTGTATATACAGTATATTCAGTGTATATACGTGTGTGTGTGTGTGTGTGTGTGTGTGTGTGTGTGTGTGTGTGTGTGTGTTTGTGTATATATAGATCGTTAAAGATTTTCTCCTGTCTCTGTCCTCAGATCTGCTTCACAGGCAGAAATCTCAACCCCCACAATGTCCAACTTAAAGTTACGCCCTTGGATCTGAGGATCCGCTTATTTCTTTTTATCAGACTGACCCATCAGAGTCCTCGGTAGACTTCCACAACCATCCAACAGGTTTGAATATGTTTAAATTAATTTTGTTCATTTTAGGTTTATAACACGCTGAAAAACAATTTATCTTTGTTTAAAGATTAAACACGCAGACTAGACTTTCTGTTTTCTTTGTGCAACAGATGCTCCCATGATGTGTTTACGGGATTGGTATGTGTGAGTCAATATATTCAGATAAAATACCTCCGAGTCCGATTATAACCAGCAGCTGGTTTTGATTTGAGTCTTTTACTCCGTCGGTAACCGGGACAAACTTTAACAGTGTGACGACAGAGAGGTGGTGAACTTCCTGCTGAGCCTTCTTTATTTAAAACGATCTTTATATAAAACATTTAAGTCTATCTAATGACAAACTGTCTGTTTAAGTTTAAATATTGTTAAATTCATTTTATCGCTAATTTTTCTATGCAAATGAAAGTGAAACTAAACACTGCACAACTAAACCAGCCGCTCCTCGAGTTTACCTGGTGAAGTGAGCCGCCACTAAATCTGAAGTGCTCACGTATTCTGATCTTTATGGTAAATGCTCCGGACTCCAGAGCGAGCAGGAGTAACAGACAGAGAGAGAAATGACGTCAAGTGCTAAATGTCTGGGTCTTACCATAAAACTGACTATGAGATACACGTGTATGAAATGGGAGTAAACAGAATACTGTTCAGGGAATAGTTTTGGAGGTCGGGGAAGTTGGTGTGAGAATAATTCTGCGAGTCTGCGGTAACTTCCGTTTTTCAAAATAAGGTGTTCACAATTTAAAAAACAAAAACAGTTTTCTTGTATATATCTTCTTACATAAGTACACCATGATTCTGATATGGTTGGACTAAGTACTTCTTAGACTACATGCACAGGTACTATGAAGTACTTTCACTGTGTACTTTTTGAGAAATCCACTGTCAAAGTCCATAATAAATCACTATAATGACTCTTTTTTATGACTTTGATGTCTTGTAAAAACATAATTCTTCCATAAGTAGACAATGATTCTGATATGGTTGGACTTATTACTTCTTAGACTTCATGCACAGGTACTATGACACAGCTCTCTGCAGTGTTTTGAATGTGACAGTACCAATTTGATTCGCTCTGTCACAGCTACATGTTGAACCTTTAATACTTTGCAATAAACACACATACAAGCATTTTTCAAATATTAATAATCAGTCAAAAATACAAAATTACTTTTGACATTGTTTTTACATTTCTTATAAACATTAACATTTTCAAATAACATACATATGAAATTACAAAGACTCTGAACACCAACTACTATCCACAATCCCAATCGTTCACTCTTGCATGTTGGAGTTTTTCTTCATCCATGGCTAGGCACTGCTCATGGTACCATCTTTCACATGTGTCACACTGTATCTGTAAAATAAAATGTGCAAACCTTTATCAACTTGTCAGGAATAGAGAATCTTGTGCAATAGAGAAACATTTCTAGTTATAGGCACTCATTGTAGACAGTCATGACTCACAGCGTTATTTACAGAGGATATACTGGATTTCTGCTTTATTTACAGTATGTGTAAAATGTCGCACATTCAGCCTTTAAGACCACATTTTGATTTAGGAACATCTCTGTATAGAAGTGCTCCCGGTTTGTGTGAAAAGTACAGTTGAGCTCAATACATGACAGTAATGTGAAGGCTGAAACTGATTTGATGCGTTACATTAACGCTCACTGGACTTCTATATTTTCTGTTTACATTGCACTCTGTTTTAGACTGCAAATCATGCACATATCTGCACAACTCCTCCATTGCACATTTTGTGTTTTATATTCTATTATATATTTTTTATTGCTTTTTATATTTTTATCTTGTCCTTTTTAAGCTGTCAGCAGGAGATCTTGTGCTTTTATTCTGATTCTGAAGAGTCAATAACCCTGTTTCAAGGTGGAAAACCATAACCAGTTTGGAAATCCTTTGTCCTCTTACTGATTAAACTTAAATCTAGAATCCTCTCATAACCCTCTTATTGTCACTGTATAAACTTATTAAACACTATAAAAATTAACTCTTAAAAGAAGTCAACATACATTTGAGTATTCATTTCATCTGTTGACATTCGACATGGTCAGAATTGTCAAAATCAGATGTAATTGCACATTATTTTGTGTCTTCTCTCTGTTCACTTTTAGTACATATTGGAAATAAATAAATATCACAGAGCGGTTGTGCATCTAAAACTACACATTTTAATTTACAGTTTTATCATAGGATAAACCATAAATTATAAAGAACACACAGCGACAACCACTCACCCTGTCAGTAGTTGGAGGCCCTGATCCTGGGGGCTTTGAGGTCGAGCACATAGCACAGTGGTTGTTCATGTCAAACACTGGCAGAAAATAAAATCATATTCAGTCACATGATGTGTACATTTTTAAGTTTATTGGCATTTTTGTTTCTGTAAAATGATATGTAGCTTGTTAACTGGATCAGGATTAAGATCATTTGCTACTTGGACAATAATACTAATGTTAATACTGGTGAAGCTGGTTTATACACCAGATTGACACTTTTTTTATTTTATTTTTATTTTTATTTTTTATTGATTTTCAAACACAAAACAATAACAGCTCAGTGCACTTTAGCAAAATAATTGCATAGTTGGTCCAGTAGTCACATTCAGCATCCATCAGTATAGTATACATGTGATTAACAATGATGTTGTATAATAGCAAGATAATCATTCAGGGATCATTATGATAAGTTGCACTTAACATTTAGAAGATTCAAGGGCTTCTCCCATTTCCTTTTAAAGAGATGAGTCTTTCCACTAATACAGTATCTTAACTTTTCTAACATCACAACATCAGATATCAGAGATTTCCACAAGTGAACAGTAGGGGATTCATCCCCAACCCATTTTGTCATTATAGCCTTCCTAGCCAACATTAAAAGAAATTGGATTACGTCCTTATGTTCCCTCAAAATGTTCGGTAGACTTCCTAGGAGGCATAGAAGTGGGCCAGGAGGCAGTTGTTGTCCTATCACCGTGCCTATTTCTCCACATACTGCTTTCCAAAATAATTTAATTTTTTCACACTCCCAAAGACAATGCATTCTAGTTCCAGTATTAGCTTTGCATTTGGAACAAATTGGGGAAGCTCCTGTTGTGAACTTACTATAAACATATGGAGATATATAAACATTATGCAAGATATTGTATTGCATCTCCTTATATCTATTACAGATTGAAATCTTGGAGGGTAACATCAGAATTTCTTCCCATGTATCTTTATCTATAACCATCTTCAGCAGCGCCGACCATGATGTTCTTAAGGAAGCAAGTTTATCCACATCCAAATTCTGTAGCTCAGAGTAAAACCTTGATACAAAATGTTCATTTTTTGTATGATCCAAGAAAAATCTTTCCAGCATATGCGAACCACTAAAGAAATTGAGGGTATTTGCCTTCTTCAATACATAGTGCCTGACTTGTAGATATTTGTAAAAGTCCTTGGTAGGTATATTGTACTGATCTCTCAGAGAGTCAAACGTTTTGAAAATTCCATTACTGCAAAGATCATGTACCCTTTTTAAGCCTGCTTCCTGCCACTGTTTATAGTTAGGCCCTGCCCCCTCCACTGATAAATCTGGATTGTCCACCAATGTTGTAAGCGCATTCAAGGGATAGTTTTCCTTAAACATTGCCTTTAAGCTTCTCCACATCCTTATGATCTTGGTTATTAACAAGTTGTCCTTAACTAGAATTGGTAATTCCTTCAGTCGTTTGTCTAATAAATTTATAGGGGAAAAAGGTTTACACATTATGGCCTCTATTTCAAGCCAAGGCAACCCAGTGTTTCCAACCACCCATGAAGAAATAATCCTGGCATGTATTGACATAACATAATTTTCTACTTTAGGTAGACCCCACCCACCTTTTTCTTTAGTGAGTTGTAACTTCTATAATTTTATTTTGGGTTTCCTTCCTGCCCAAATGAAGTCTGATATTGCTTTATTAATATCTCTAATATCTTCTGTCCTTAAAATTACAAAAAGCATAGATACAGGATAAATTATCTTAGGGAGAATAGTCATCTTAATGAGATTGATCCTACCAAGAAAGGAAATGGGCTGATTCCTCCATCTCATCATATTTTCTTTCAAGTGCTTAGTCAACGGGTAAATGTTTTCACTATACAGTTGATTGAGTTTTGGCGTGACTTTTATTCCCAGATAACTGAAACCATCAGGGGCCCAGCGAAATGGTCTAACAAAATCAGGTTCAACACGCCTATCGCTCACCAGGGGCATTATCTCAGATTTGTCAAAATTAACTTTGTATCCAGATATTAGTCCAAATTCTTTAACACATTCTATGACAGCAGGTACTGACACACTCGGGTCTGTTAAGGTCAACAGGACATCATCTGCATACAACAAAATCTTGTTTTGCTTTGTACCGATCATTGTTCCTTTAATATTAATATTTTGTCGAATAGCTATTGCTAACGGCTCTATAGCCAGGGCAAACAGAAGCGGGGACAGAGGACTGCCTTGGGCTGTACCTCTTGACAACTTGAAAGATGTTGAAATAAGACCGTTTGTCAGGACAGAAGCTGTGGGCTTCTTGTACAGAAGTTTCACCCAGCCTAGAAAGTTGGTTTGAAAGCCAAATCTCTTCAAAATGTCAAACATGTATTCCCATTCAACCCGATCAAAGGCTTTTTCAGCATCCATTGATATAATTGCTCCAGGAATTTGGCAATGATTGAGATAATGAATGATGTTAAATAAGCGTCTTGTATTGTGACATGACATTCGATCCTTTATAAAACCGGTCTGATCTGCACCCACGATATGAGTCATTACCCGTTCTAACCTGCGAGCCAATACTTTAGATAAAATGTTTGTGTCCACTCCAAGTAGACTGATTGGTCGGTATGAGGAGCAGAGTTCTGGATTTTTCTTTTTCTTTAATATAAGTGTTATATTGGCCAAATACATTGATTCTGGGAGTTTTGAGTCCTCAATAGATGTATTGAAAACTCTATGTAATAATTTATTGATCTTATCTTTTAGTGTTTTAAAAAACTCAACCGGAAATCCGTCCGCCCTGGGCGACTTCCCGGATTGGAGTGAGGATATGGCTGTATCGATTTCAAATAAGGAGATGGGGCCTTCCAAAAGATTAGCCTGATCTTCTGATAGTTGCGGGATTGTCAAACTGTTTAAGAAGAACCCTTCCTCGAGCTTATTCACATCGCTTTCAGAACTATATAACTTTTCATAGAACCTTTTAAATGCATCATTAATCCGAAGGTTATTTGTTTGTCATTGACTATTTTCGTCCTGTATAGCTGAGATAAAGTTCTTTATTGGGGCATTCTTTGCTAGGCGTGCTAGTAGGCGGTTTGGTTTGTTGCCAAATTCAAAGAGTCTTTGTTTGGCAAAGAGAATGTCCTTTTCTGCTTTTCTTGTTATCAGATTCTGCAACGTTATCCTGGTTGCCTTTAGTTCAGTTAAGACCTCATCTAATTTAGTTCTATAGTAGTTTTCTTCAAGCTTTTTTATTTTATTTTCGATCTTAGTTTGTTCGGCAACCCGCTCTTTTTTCTTCCGGCTTGAATATGAAATAATCATACCTCTCATATAGGCTTTAAATGCCTCCCACAGAATTCTTGGGTCTGCCCCATCTTTATCGTTAAACTCTAAAAATAAGTCTGTTTGTTCTTCCAAAAATGTAATAAAGTTGCTATCCATGAATAATAAAGTATCCATTTTCCAAGAAAATGAGCGTTCAATAGGTCTTAGAGGTTGCATTAACATAGTGACAGGTGTATGGTCTGAGAGAGCGATGTGACCTATATCTGAGTGTTCTATCAAATGAGATAAACATTTGGACACAAATATATAGTCAATACGTGACGCTGAAGAATGGGGAAGAGATTGAAATGTGTAGCCTTTTGACAAAGGATTGAAATGCCTCCACACATCTAGAAGATCAAATTCCTTAATAATGTTCAGGACTGCCCGTGCATTACTGGACTGACTGTTTTGAGGTGGAAGTCTATCCAATGACGGAGATAAACTACAATTAAAATCTCCTCCTATTATCATATTTGGACAGTCCATTTCAGCCAGCTGACTAAATAACAGAGCAAAGAAAGCTCCATCTTGAGCATTAGGGGCATAAATATTTCCTAGCAAAACATCTTCTCCAAATAATACCCCTTTAACTAAAACAATTCTTCCCTCCGTATCTTGGAATGAAGCTGTAACAGTAAATGGCAGATTTTTGTGTAGTAATATAATCACACCCCTCTTATTTGTTGAATAAGATGAAAAGTGAACCTGACCAACCCATTCCCTAAGATATTTTTTGCGTTCCTCATCGGTTAGATGCGTTTCCTGTAAAAATGCTACCTGAATCTTTTCTTTTTTAAGCGAATTCAGGACAGATTTCCTCTTAACAACATTATTAGAGCCCCGGATATTCCATGTACATATCTTGATACTCATTTATAACTGGTAAATGTATATGTATGTTGTGTTCCAACAATAACTGCTTCATATGATCCTGACCAAACTATGACTTTAAATCGTGTGCGAGCTTCAAAAGAGAACAGAGATAGTTCCAAGCAAAAACTGAACCTAACGCTAAGAATCCTGAACAGTCCAGTTCCAAAAGGGAACTGGGAAAAAACAAAAGAAAAAACAAACATAAGTCTAAACTTGTCATACTCAAGCATTGCAAAAGTATAGCTGGGGGGGATGGTGACCCAAACTATCCTCCCCATCTGGGTTGTAGTAATATGGTGCCAGTAAATCTGCAATCAAAGCCACCACAATAAAACAAGAAGTATCAATAATGAAAACATCTAACAAAAAGACGTTTTCCTCAAGGATTTGCATTCACAGCGTAAACTTAACATGGCACGGCTGACTCATTATTGTGTACTGATGTTAAGGGAGACTCGTCCACTAGTTGTCAGTAGAAGCCAAATAGTAAGATCTAACCCTGGTCGGTCAATGTCAACACAGCTAGAATAACCTTATCAACATACTCCTATGCGATGATGTACGTACCCTTACCGAGCTCATTATGGAGCTGGCAGTTTTTTAATATAGTCATTAATTTCTTCCATGCAGGAGAGTGACATCATCTTCCCATTGATGTTGGTTATTTTGATCACGGCAGGATACACAAATGAGTATCTTATACCAGCCTCACGTAGTCTCCTCCGGGCGCTTGCTGACTCCTTCCTCCTTTTCACTACCTCAGCGGAGAAGTCCTGGAAGAAAGATACGTCCTGGCCTTCCACTTTAATCCTGCCCTTGTTCCTTGCCGCATACAAGATTCTCTGCTTGTCGGTGTAGTTGTGTAGCCTCACCAAAACAGCTCTCGGACCATCTTTGCCGCCAAGCCTCAGCGGAGGACCGGTGCGGTGGGCTCTCTCGATCCGGATTCGCTCTCCTAATATGCCCAGAATTTCTGGGATCCATTTTTCAAAGAAGCCCACCGACTCCTTTCCCTCCATGCCTTCCTTAAGTCCAACAATTCTCACATTTTGCCGTCGGCTTTGGTTCTCCATGCTTTCAATACAATCCGTTGCTCTTCTCAGTGCAGTCTCCAGAGTATCCACTCGCGGTGTGACCAGCGGTATTGTATCCTCCAGGTCCGAAACCCGTTGCTCAACAGCGCCGATCCTCTCAAATAAGGTGTCAAATTTCTGAGAGAGCTCGTTAACCGGTTTGAATATAGCAGCTAGCTTACTGTCCAGCATTGTGGCTATATTGGTGGTAACTCGATCCACTATCAAGTCATCTCGTTGCACGTTCATCTCCTCTCTGTCAGTCAAGTTAGCCTCTCGTGCTGCATCATCGGAGTCACCATGCTCGTTATCTTGGCCAGCAACAGGCATAGCATTAGCAGTTAACTTTCCTTTTCTGCGAGTTTCTTTCCTTTTAACCGACCCACACGACGTGAAAAAGTTATCCACAGATATTATCAATACCGTCGTCACTTTGGAAATCAGTTGACCGGCAAAAAATACTATAAAATATTGATTAAGAATCAACCCGCTGGGGAGACGACAAATCTACGTCCTCTCACCTCCGTGCATCACGTGACCCCCCCCAGATTGACACTTTTTTTAACATGTAAACACATACAAGAACTTTAAATGGCTCCTTAAAATTTGTCTCGCTGCCATTTCATTTTTAACCCTTTATAAAACTGAAATTTTCACAATAGTAGCTCAAATAAAAGTCAATATGAAGCAAACAATGAGCTCCACTGCAGATTGAGTGTACTTAAGCTAAATCAGGCAAAGTTTTTATTGAAACAATCAACACTAAATCCATGGATTCAAAGGAGAGAGGACACTGAAACAGTGTTAAGGCTTCGGTCTTGAGAGCATGTTTGTTATTTTACATGTTTTATTTACATTTAGAGATAAATGAAGGAACATCTTGAATGTTGGTTTTCTTTTTATTTATGAATTGCAGAGTAATTCAGTTGTCAATATCCATTGGACCGACTTAATCAACTCCAAAGTACTCAATGTGCATTGTGCAGCGGAATCTATCTGAAGACTTAGTATTGGCATATACTCATCACAAATAACTGCAAGAAACAGTCTACAACAAGCCTGATTTCTATTCTCCCAATTATTGCAAATCTTTTTTTCTACAATAGCAGAAATGCATATTCTTTTCATATTTCTGATATTATTTATTTGTATTGTCATCTAACAAACACAATTGAAAACATTTCATTTGTAAAACAATTGAATTGGTGCTGAAAAAAACTTCTGATGATGCCACAATTTAACTCTGATCATCCTATCCACTCAGCAGATAGCCTCAGACTCCCCCTGCTCCTAGCTATCTGTCTGTCACTCAGCTTCCCATCAGCTTCCATGCATACAGAAATCAATGATTCATTAAGATTAAGAAATCAATGATTCTGGGGACTATGAAAAGCTGCATTTTGTGAACTCATGTGAGAAGAGAAAATAAGTTTATCAGTTATACAACAAAACTCAAACCTTTAATGTCATTTAAAGAGGAAATTACTTTCTTACCTGAACCACTGAGTAAAGATAGTGCAAGCTTTGTCCTCTCAAATGCCATCTCCTTCTTGGATGTCCCAAAGGACATAACTGGCAATGCCGGAAAGTCCTCCATCACGGCCTTTGCCATCTACACCAACACATAAAATGAAGCGTTTCATCTTTATTGTGTTTCACAAGAATAACTTGGACTTTTCTAATTGAAAATAATCAAAATCAAAGTATTGTTATACTTGTAATATGTAAATGACAAAGTGCATGAGCTGTATCTACAATTATCCCTCTCTTCAATCACTTTTACAAAAAGTGAATTTATTATTCACATGTTTTATAACTAAATCCATTTAGACACCTCTAAAGACTCTAAAGTACTGCTGCACTTAGTTAAAAGAACCCCCGGTGTAAAAAAAACAAAATTAATGCATGTCCACAAGTCCTGTTTGTGCATATTTGTATTTGTATTTCGGTCATGTGTGTGTGAGAAGCATGTTTGTTTAAAACGTGCAGAGTGAAGGACACAGGAGGACTTGTTAATAATTATACAGAGAGGGTCATACAGACATTCATGCTCACACCGCCTGAGGATTTATCTCAAAGCTTAGCCAGGGACAGGGGTTTCAAATTAGCCACAGCTAGAAACCTGAATGCATGGCATCTAGTTTGTGTTTCAAGAGGACATATCATCCCCCTTCTCCATCTTTTCAAACATTCCCCTGTGGTTTAAATGAAACATCTTTGCTGTTCTTTGGTCAAAATATAACATGAATCAAGCACCAGAGGAGGTTTGTGACCCTGTATAAACCAGCTCTCTCAGAACGCTCCGTTTTGGTGTGTGTGTCTCTTTAAATCAGTGGTTCTCAAACTATGGTAGTACACAGGACTCCCTGTGGTGGTACACAAAGAAATCTCCACAATATAAAAAAAACACCCGTTCAGCATAAAACAACATTTTATTTTGATCATACTCTTATTTTATCTGTCTTGTATCTATTGGGTTGTATTTATATCAAATGTGTTTTCCCCTCTAAATTAATCTAGTTTTTGCAACAAACAACTTTAATCTGCTCAATTTATGCTCGAAACGTACACAAACATAAACAACAACAGGAGTACGCCTCACGTTTAGAAAAGTTCAGTACTGTTTAATACTGAAACATCAGCAAGCAGCTGTAGGCCTACATTAACAGATATTCTGTTATTTATTGGAGTTCAGCACAGAATCGGCAGCAAGCAGCTGTACATTAACATTTTTAAAACGGAGCCAGGAGAAACTTCAGTTTTGATGCATGTACGGACAGTGGAACTTATCGCTCCCCCTCCCTCTCTCTCTCTCTCTCTCTCTCTCTCTCTCTCTCTCTCTCTCTCTCTCTCTCTTTCTCTCTCTCTCTCTCTCTCTTGCTCTGAAGCTGATGTGATTCTGCTCTCTTGTGCTGTCTTAACCCTCCGCAGGATTCAAGAGGGATTTTTTTTGGCAATTTAGCGATGTTGAACACAGAGCCTTATAATACAGCGGCTCTGGTTGCACGGAAAGGTATCCTTAAATGACTTCTTTTCCTGATTTCCGACTCTATCCACTATCCTATCTCTACAATAAAGGCACAAAAAGCCCAAAAATGAATCTTAAAAAAAAAAACCTTCAGAGGGGGGCGGGCCGCCCCCCTAATATAATGGTAGGGGAAACACTGCTCAGGTTACCCAAATAAATGTCCACAAATACTGTCAAAGTGGATTTTTCACAATATGTCCCCTTACATATATGAAGCAATGGTCACT
Source organism: Labrus bergylta (assembly GCF_963930695.1). Lineage (NCBI taxonomy): Eukaryota > Metazoa > Chordata > Actinopteri > Labriformes > Labridae > Labrus > Labrus bergylta. The sequence continues at coordinate 27,752,067 of NC_089196.1, read as the reverse complement.
GCATGTGTTCTTGTTAGTAACTAAAAAGAAGAAATAGCACAAAGACCTTCAGTGAGTGCAGTGGATGCTTACCGCGGCTTTTTTGCTTCTCTGAGCTGTTCTGCAGATAAACTTTGATAAAATATGATTATTAAAGCAGAAATGTGTCCGTTGATGATATTTAACTGAATGTACGCTCAGTGTCCAGTTTATTTGTTCCACTAATATGAAATATAAACAACTTCTTACAAACTGAGCAGTTAAAAATACTCACTAATAACTAATTAAGGGTTATTGATTCAGGTTAGTGCAAGTGGAATTTTTTCCTCAAGCTGGTTTGAACAAACTTTTTACAAGTGCAACAAGACTAATTCAAATGTTCTTGTTTATGATTTGATAAGAAAATGTAGAAATTCACAGAGGTAAGTTTTGCACACGAGGTCGTATCACATCACAGATTTTCAGAACGATGATTAAAACACATGTGGAGTCTCAGAGACCCAGAAACAGATTTCTGTTCTGACAACCCAAACAAGTCAACCCTTCAAAATCATGTTTATAAACCATTCTAATAAATTAACTTGAGGGCTTTGAGGTCACCATCACCCCATACTGACGTTCATTTATTTACCTACAGTTTGATTAACTGTGGTCTCCGACCTGCAAGAGGCTTTTTAAGTGCTCCTCAGTATCGTCTTTTTTAATGTTTTATCATGCTGTATTTTACTTTTCACAGCTCCAGGATGATTCACGTTTCCAACAGACGGTCCCTTCACTATCAGCATGGTGCCTTCACTGACCTGCTGTTCTACACTGTTGTCTTCCTCGCCCTGATGAACTCATGTAGAGGTAAGTTGCAAACATTACAAACAGTGTGGTTCATGTTGACATGAAGAGTTATTTAAATTACTGAAGTTTAAGTATGTCCTTCTAATGACACCATATGGCTCACATTTGCTGAGCTGTAGGAATAAAAAATGAATCCCTGTTTGTTTGCAGCTCAGTCTGAGGTGATCGTTCCATCTCAGCCAGTAGTTTCATTAGTGGGTGAAGACGTTATTCTGCCATGTCACCTGGACCCCGTCATGAATGCTTTTGACATGACTGTGGAGTGGGCGAGACCTGACCTGAACCCCAGATTTATCCTGGTGTGGCATCACGGCGAAGAACTGGAGACTATAAAACATCCGTCCTTCAGTGGAAGAACATCAGTGTTCATTGATGAGCTGGAGAAGGGAAACATCTCACTGAAACTCTCCAAAGTTAAAGTCTCTGATGAGGGAGGATACAAATGCTTCATGCCTGCATTGTCAAAAACCTCCACTGTTCAGCTTGTTGTAGGTAAGAGGACATGTTTTTATGATTATTTAATAAATGTTCATGCAGCGGTCGTGGATTTGTTGCTGATGAGAGAGGAATATGTTAGAAAGGATATGTGCATTCAAATCTTTCATTGGTGCTTTCAAAGTGTTTATCTGTCCAGACGATAACGACACACGACGTGATAGTTTGCACACAGAAACAACATGACAACATGTTCACAATACTATCAGTGTGATTGACTAAATTACTCAAAAAGCTTGTAGTGACCAATTTTAACAAACCAATTTTAACAAACCCAATATTGTTTGGAAAAGTTACTTGAGGGATGAATGTGGAAGCTTTCGGACGCGTGCTTAGCTCAAAGAAATTAACACAGTCCATTGATGTTGTGATTTGGATTTTTCAATCCATTTATTTTTAAAAACTTCTTATCAATAAAGGAAAATATGATAAACCACTGTCTATAAATAAAACAAACAAATCTGCTTTGGATGCGTTTAACTCCGACAGGCTGACACGGTATAAAAACTGTTTGCCTCCATTCAGTCACCTGTCCCACCTCACCTGGAGCGTTGCTTTAACCACAGCATTTGCCCAGGCTACACACAGTGCCCAGTAGAGGGCCAACACACACAACCATAAGGAAAATAGCATCACACAAAACAAACACGTCATTTGGCTCCAACAAAGCTTAAACATCTTAAATGTTACTGTTGATGCACGTAGCAGCCATGTTGGATTTAACTCGAGCTACTGAAGGTTCTCCGAGTTTCCAGGTCGGAATTCTGACTTCAGAGGGGCGTTCCTGATGACGTATCAGACTTCAACTCCACATTTCCGATGTAAGAATTCTCTCCTCTATAGGTTCTGTCTCCTCACCTGTTGTTCAGATGACCAAAAACAACAATGGAGTGTTGTTAGAGTGTGAGTCTGCAGACTGGTATCCAGAGCCAGAGATGCTTTGGCTGGACGGCGAGGGAAACCTCCTCTCTGCTGAACCCACTGAGACAGTCAGAGGTCCTGATGGTCTCTACACTGTCAGCAGCAGAGTGACTGTGGAGAAGAGACATGGGAGGAAGTTCACCTGTAGAGTCACACAGAGGAAGATCAACCAGACCAGAGAGAAGCACCTCACTATTCCAGGTAAATATAAGTCATTAATTATTTAATGATGTAATTATTAAGATAAACAGTAAATACAAACAAATGTTTCTTCTATTTCAGATCATTTCTTTGTGGTCCTTACTCCTCCTACTCATGTTGTCATCGGCGCTGTGATTGGCTGTGCTGCTTTGCTGTTGATTCCTGCGATCATCTTTGTTGTGTGGAGACGGAGACAAAATGAATTTGTCCCCGTCTTTTATAGCAACACAGATTCCATGATGGCACAGAAAGAAAGTGAACAGTGTGTGATAGAATGGCTACTCACACTTAAAAGTGATGAATCAGAATTTAAGGTTTTTAATGAAGAAGAAGAGAATAATGCTGACACTACAGGAGAAAAGAGTGAGACTGAAGATGAGCTTGTGACAGAACCAGAGCCGGTAAAAGACATCGTCTCTGCAGCAGGACAACGTGAAATGAAGGAAACAGATCTACCTGTGATTCTAAAAGAAGAAGAAACAAACCAAGAGCAAGAACAGGGACAAAGACGAGAAACAAATGATGGAGACGAGAGTGAACAGAACACAGTGAAGATGGAGAGGGAAGGGACACAGCAAGAGACAATGAGTGAAGAAGACGAGAAAGAGACAAAAACTGAGAAGGAGAGACCAAAGAAAAAGAAAAAGAAAAAAGGAGGATCAACAGGACAGAGGAAGCAAGAAGAGAAAGGAATCAAATGGAAGTCAGAAGGAGAGAGTGTGGAGAGCAAAGAGATGCTTCAGTCAGAGATAAAGAAAGGAGAAAACAAAGATGAACCTGAGCTCAAACAACAAGAAGTAAATGGTGACCAATGTCTCTTCAAAGATGATAAACAAGAGAGGAGGAAGGCAGAACCTGAAGATAAAACAGAAATAAACAAAGAGGGGAACCAGTTGAACATTAATACAATAACAGAAGAGGAAGCAGAGAAGCAAAAGAAGCAAAGCAGTGAGGATGTGAAAAAGACAGAAGAAAAGAAGGATGAGTGGGGGAACAAGGTGTCAGCTAATATGAAAGGTACAGAGATGTCAGACTTTGAAAAACATGAAGATGAAACAGGAAGAAAGAACCAAGAGGTTTTAGCAGACAAAGACATTCAGACAGAGAAACACCAGGGAGAAAAATCTGAACCAGATCAGAACGAAACCAAATACCAGCCAGCAGAATCAAAAGAGGGTGTAGGGGTTGAGATTAAACAAAGACAAGAAGAGAGGCAGGAAGCTGGTCTACAAGAGGACAATGATACAACTCAAAGGAAGTCTGTGGAGATACTAAACCAAGTTAGAGGAGTAGAAGAAGAAAAGCAGGCAGAGCAACAACTGGATGTAAAGGTAAAAGTCAGAGAGCAAAGAGAGGAATCTAAAGAGGGGGTAATGGTGGAGGATAATGGAAGAGGGGAGGAGAGTTTAGAGACTGACAGAAAAGCTTCTGTTGATGAAACCCAAAGAAAAGCTGAGGGAAAAGAAAATCAAAGAGAAGAAGCTGTCAGACAAGAAGCTCAGCATAAAGCTAAAGGAATCACAGAGGAGATCAAAGTAGAGGGGACAGACAGAGAGGAAGAGGAGTCTGTAACTGATAAAGAATCTGACACATATGAAACCCAAAAGAAGCACAAGAAGATAACATCAGAATCTGAAGGAGGAGAACAACAGCTGATGCTACAACATTCAGACATGAATAAAGAAATGAGAGAGAGAGGAGTGGAGGGTCAGGAGGACCTGCAGCAGGAGGAGGACATGGAGACTGATCAACCTCAACCAAATGTCATACAAAGTACTGAACCACTAAATACACAAGAGGAAGGTCTCCATATGGATCAGCAACAAAGAGACGATATAAGGAGGAATTCAGAAGAAGGCAGAATGCAGATAGAGGCTAGTTCTGAAATGCTAACACAGGGTCATGAAGGGCAAAATATGAATTTAATAAAAAAACAACAGCAGCAGGAGGAGGACATGGAGACTGATTAATCTCAACCAAATGTCATACAAAGTATTGAACCACTAAATACACCATTTACACAGAGTAAGGAGGCTTTTGGTAGAGGACAGAAAGAGGAACAGCCCCAAAACATCAACACTGATCAGAAGATGGAGAAGGAAGAGAGACATCAAGAGGCAGTGAGTGATGAAGATGAGAAAGAGACAAAAACTGAGAAAGAGAGACCAAAGACAGAGAATAGGGAGGAGCAAACAAATAAAGGAGTCTCTGGATCAACAGGACAGAAGAAGCAAAAGGAGAACCAGAGAGAAGAAATCAAACTGAAGGCAGATAGAGAGAGGATGAAGAGCAAAGAGAAGCTTAGGAGAGGGTAGAGAAGGAGGGGATGAGGGGTCAGAAACTGATTATAAAGAAAACAGTGAGATGTGGAATTATTATTAGACGTTTTTTATCTAAGTTTTATCAAAATGCCAACCTGTGCATCCACCAACATGGCAGACATTTTTAAAATTCAGTGACTGAGTGAGCTGAGGTCACACGTAACAGCGAGCATGAAATATGTACCTCAAACTCACTTTACAACTTCTTTCATTCATCATTTATTGTCTGATGATGTCATTTCTGTGCATTTTGGTTACCATTCATGTGTTGTATTACATGGACGCTCATAATACAGCACACTATCATTCAAATCCCATATCAATAACATTACCCGGTCTGCATACTTCCACTTATGAAACATCAACCGTCTTCGTCTCCTCCTGTACACCTTCAAGGCCATCCACAACCTCGCCCCTCCACATCTGTCTGACCTCCTTTACATCACCACTTCAGCCCGCTCCCTCAGATCCTCCTCCTCCATCCACCTCACCGTGCCCTTTGCCCGCCTCAGCACCATGGGGGGCAGAGCTTTCAGCTGCTCTGGAACTCTCTGCCACCGGACATTCGCAACATTGACTCTCTCCCCATCTTCAAATCCAGACTCAAAACCCATCTGTTCAAGATCGCCTACTCACTAACATTTTAACTGTAATTACACTGTCCTACATTTCATTTATTTATTGTATGCTGTTTTTATCATCACTGTTTTTAAATGTTGATTGTTGTACAGTGTCCTTGTGTGTCTTGAAAGGCGCTTATAAATACAATTTATTATTATTATTATTATTATTATTAATTCACATTTTCAGATTCAGTTTTTTGCGATGTAATTCTGCACTGTTTACCTCTTATCAACTGTCACTGTGTCAAACTATTTGTTTATTTTTTATTAAATCTAGCTTAGTACGATGTGGTTGGTCTGAAGACTTTGTGGGGCTTTTTTTTGATACCTCTATTTTGATATCATTGTATTCAGAGTGGTCTCCTTATTTACATCCAAATAAATGCAGAAATAAACACAGAAGGACTCACAAAGTAGTACACTCCATCTTGTGGCGAAAATAGGTAATAACACCTACAGTACGTGAGACCACATTGTTAAACAACAAAAATATTTAGGGGATGTCTGTTTTAAACACCTAAGAACTTCCTGTTCTCACACTATTGTTAAAAATGTTATGATTAGATTATTATAAAAAGTATAATGCATCTATTTTACCATTACTTTATATATATATTTATATATATATATGTATAAATATTCCAACAATCTCACACATTTCAGTTTAATCAGTAGTGTCTGCAAGGTTTCTATCTATACCTCTGCTGATCCCTCTCTCTCTCTCTCTCTCTCTCTCTTCTCCTGTTCATTATCTGCAGCTTTCTGTCTGTATAGAGAGAATAAAAGCATGTCAACGTGATCCCTCAATAATTGTGCACTAATTGAACAAAAACACTTACGATCACAAAGACAAACACACATACTCTTATGTACATATTTTGCAAAATTCAGAAGGGACTGAGTTATTTTTTCTGTCTGGATATGAACCCTCAAACATCTCTCATTCTGCAGCTGTAACACTGACAGAGTGCTTAAACACAGTCATACTCTCAGCTGCAGCAGGAAAGAGGAGGAGAGGGCATCGAGGCCTGCATCACATAACCCCCGACCTAATGACCTTTTTCACTCTACAGCTTATAAATGGGATTTATTGAAAATTATTTCTGCCAAAAATTACTCAAAATGAGTTTTGATAAAGCATATTCTTCCGAATTAAGAAGTGTAGTACAAACAACATGAGATCATATATGTATACAGTGATTTTATTTACAGTTAATTCACCTTTCCAGGATGAATAATTGAATATTTTTTTAACATCTTTTTGTTTTGGTGTTGCAATTTGCAGACGGTCCCTGAGAGGGGTCAAGACCAGTGGTTCTCAACTTGTCTAGCCTCAGGACCCAACACCAACTCCTCCCTGAAAAACCATAAACCAAATTTTATTTTTCAACCAATCAGATTTATTTAATGAAAATTTGTGCAGTTTTTTAGGTTTGCAGGTTCTGTCAAATGTTATAGCTCAGATGATGCAAAACACCTGATGGAAGATATAAACAAACATGTTTAAAAAACCGCTTGACAGACTGTTTGAGAAAAGGTTTTTTCCAGGAACATGACCCACTGAAAACAGCTCCCGACCCACCTTTGGGTCCCGACCCTCCAGTTGAGAATCACTGGTCTAGACTGTCTTGGAGGGTTAGGGTCGCAACAGGTGTTATGGAGAGAATTGCATGCGCACCTTTCAGGACACTTTTCTACACTGATGGATTTTACATCCATCTTTAAATTTCCTCTACAAACACATTAGAGTCAAACAGTGTTTGCAGGTCAGAACAATAAGGACACTTTACGTTTATCAAGTGTAAACTGTACATAGTCTACTTTGTCGTCACAGATCTGCCCGCAGAAATATGAGACCGTTTTAAGACACTTCCGCGAGGGGTGCATTTCTCGACATAACACCAGCAGTCTACATTACTGTGAGTGAAAGCTGAATCTGTGAATATCTTTCTAACTTTACTGAAGTTCTGAAGCCTTTAATCCTTCACTGAACGGTATGAACGGTCACGTCCACTGAAGCTCATAAAGCCGATGAAACGTGAACACACCTTTTTAGTACTGCGGTTAAGTCAGCCGCTCCTCGAGTTTACCTGGTGAAGTGAGCCGCCCCTAAATTTGAAGTGCTCACGTATTCTGATCTTTATGGTAAATGCTCTGGACTGCAGAGCGAGCAGGAGTAACAGACAGAGAGAGCGAGTCTGTTATTAATCTCCTTTTCCAGGCAAAAGTGATAAATGCCGAAGTCTTACCATAAAACTGGCGATGAGATACACGTGTATGAAACGGGAGCAAACAAAATACTGTTCAGGGAATAGTTTAGGAGGTCTGTGAAATTAGTTTGAGAATAATACTGCAAGTCTGAGATAACTTCCGTTTTTCAAAATAAGGTGTTTTCCTGGGAAAAAAATATAAAAATATATTTTCTTCCATAAGTTGAAAATTATTCTGATATGGTTAGACTTATTACTTCCTGGACTACATGCACAGGTACTATGAAGTACTTTTACTGTGTACTTTTTGAGAAATCCACTGTCAAAGTCCATAATAAATCACTATAATGAGTTTTTTTTCTGACTTTGATGTCTTGTAAGAAAGAAGAAAGAAAAGTACACCATGATTCTGATATGGTTAGACTTAGTACTTGTTAGACTACATGCACAGATACTATGAAATACTATGACTGCACTTTTTGTGAAATCCACTTTCTCACTTCCCCAGGTAAACTCGAGGAGCGGCTGACTTAACCGCAGTCTCCTTTCCCGCATGTCATTCCCCGCTCTCTCTCCCTGATTTCCGACTCTATCCACTGTCCTATCTCTACATTAAAGCCCCCCCCAAAAATGTTGTGATTAGATGATGATAAAAAAGTAAAATGCATCTATTTTACCATTAGTTTGTTGTTATATAACAAAATGTCTTCCAACAATCTCACACATTTCAGTTTAATCAGTAGTGTCTGCAAGGTTTCTATCTCGTCCTCTGCTGATCTCTCTCTCTCTCTCTCTCTCTCTATCTCTCTCTCTCTCTCTGTCTCTCTCTCTCTCTCTGTCTCTCTCTCTCTCTCTCTCTCTCTATCTATCTCTCTCTCTCTTTCTCTCTCTCTCTCTCTCTGTCTCTCTCTCTCTCTCTCTCTCTCTCTCTCTCTCTCTCTGTCTTCTCCTGTCTCTGTCCTCAGATCTGCTTCACAGGCGGAAATCTCAACCCCCCCACAATGTCCAACTTAAAGTTACGCCCTTGGATCTGAGGATCCGCTTATTTCTTTTTATCAGACTTTAACCCATCAGAGTCCTCGGTAGACTTCCACAACCATCCAACAGGTTTGAATATGTTTGAATTAATTTTGTTCATTTTGGGTTTATAACACGCTGAAAAACAATTTCTCTTTGTTTAAAGATTAAACACGCAGACTAGACTTTCTGTTTTCTTTGTGCAACAGATGCTCCCATGATGTGTTTACGGGACAACATTATGTTTAAAATACATGTAGCCTATATTCATATTATTTGTATGAGTCAATATATTCAGATAAAATACCTCCGAGTCCGATTATAACCAGCAGCTGGTTTTGATTTTAGTCTTTTACTCCGGTCTTTATATAAAACATTTAAGTCTACCTAATGACAAACTGTCCGTTTATGTTTAAATATTGTTAAATTCATTTTATCGCTAATTTTACTATGCAAATGAAAGTGAAACTAAACACTGCACAACTAAACCAGCCGCTCCTCGAGTTTAAATGGGGAAGTGAGTCGCCACTAAATTTGAAGTGCTCACGTATTCTGATCTTTATGGTAAATGCTATGGTTGGACTTAATCCTCTTTGACTTCATGCACAGGTACTATGACACAGCTCTCTGCAGTGTTTTCAATGTGACAGTACCAATTTTGATTCGCTCTGTCACAGCTACATGTTGAACTTTTAATACTTTGCAATAAACACACAAACAAGCATTTTTCAAATATGAATAATCAGTCAAAAATACAAAATTACTTTTGACATTGTTTTTACATTTCTTATAAACATTAACATTTTCAAATAACATACATATGAAATTACAAAGACTCTGAACACCAACTACTATCTACAATCCCAATCGTTCACTCTTGCATGTTGGAGTTTTTCTTCATCCATGGCTAGGCACTGCTCATGGTACCATCTTTCACATGTGTCACACTGTATCTGTAAAATAAAATGTGCAAACCTTTATCAACTTGTCAGGAATAGAGAATCTTGTGCAATAGAGAAACATTTCTAGTTATAGGCACTCATTGTAGACAGTCATGACTCACAGCGTTATTTACAGAGGATATACTGGATTTCTGCTTTATTTACAGTGTGTGTAAAATGTCGCACATTCAGCCTTTAAGACCACATTTTGATTTAGGAACATCTCTGTATAGAAGTGCTCCCGGTTTGTGTCAAAAGTACAGTTGAGCTCAATACATGACAGTAATGTGAAGACTGAAACTGATTTGATGCGTTACATTAACGCTCACTGGACTTCTATATTTTCTGTTTACATTGCACTCTGTTTTAGACTGCAAATCATGCACATATCTGCACAACTCCTCCATTGCACATTTTGTGTTTTATATTCTATTATATATTTTTTATTGCTTTTTATATTTTTATCTTATTCTTTTTAAGCCGTCAGCAGGAGATCTTGTGCTTTTATTCTGATTCTGAAGAGTCAATAACCCTGTTTCAAGGTGGAAAACCATAACCAGTTTGGAAATCCTTTGTCCTCTTACTGACTAAACTTAAATCTAGAATCCTCTCATAACCCTCTTATTGTCACTGTATAAACTTATTAAACACTATAAAAATTAACTCTTAAAAGAAGTCAACATACATTTGAGTATTCATTTCATCTGTTGACATTCGACATGGTCAGAATTGTCAAAATCAGATGTAATTGCACATTATTTTGTGTCTTCTCTCTGTTCACTTTTAGTACATATTGGAAATAAATAAATATCACAGAGCGGTTGTGCATCTAAAACCACACATTTTAATTTACAGTTTTATCATAGGATAAACCATAAATTATAAAGAACACACAGCAACAACCACTCACCCTGTCAGTAGTTGGAGGCCCTGATCCTGGGGGCTTTGAGGTCGAGCACATAGCACAGTGGTTGTTCATGTCAAACACTGGCAGAAAATAAAATCATATTCAGTCACATGATGTGTACATTTTTAAGTTTATTGGCAGCTTTGTTTCTGTAAAATGATATGTAGCTTGTTAACTGGATCAGGATTAAGATCATTTGCTACTTGGACAATAATACTAATGTTAATACTGGTGAAGCTGGTTTATACACCAGATTGACACTTTTTTTAACATGTAAACACATACAAGAACTTTAAATGGCTCCTTAAAATTTGTCTGGCTGCCATTACATTTTTAACCCTTTTTAAAACTGAAATTTTCACGATAGTAGCTCAAATAAAAGTCAATATGAAGCAAACAATGAGCTCAACTGCAGATTGAGTGTACTTAAGCTAAATCAGGCAAAGTTTTTATTGAAACAATCAACACTAAATCCATGGATTCAAAGGAGAGAGGACATTGAAACAGTGTTAAGGCTTCGGTCTTGAGAGCATGTTTGTTATTTTACATGTTTTATTTACATTTAGAGATAAATGAAGGAACATCTTGAATGTTGGTTTTCTTTTTATTTATGAATTGCAGAGTAATTCAGTTGTCAATATCCATTGGACCGACTAAATCAACTCCAAAGTACTGAATGTGCATTGTGCAGCGGTATCTATCTGAAGACTTAGTATTGGCATATACTCATCACAAATAACTGCAAGAAACAGTCTACAACAAGCCTGATTTCTATTCTCCCAATTATTGCAAATCTTTTTTTCTACAATAGCAGAAATGCATATTCTTTTCATATTTCTGATATTATTTATTTGTATTGTCATCTTACAAACACAATTGAAATTTTTTTATTTGTAAAACAATTGAATTCAAAAACTTCTGATGATGCCACAATTTAACACAGATCATCCACTCAGCAGATAGCCTCAGACTCCCCCTGCTCCTAGCTATCTGTCTGTCACTCAGCTTCCCATCAGCTTCCATGCATACAGAAATCAATGATTCATTAAGATTAAGAAATCAATGATTCTGGGGACTATGAAAAGCTGCATTTTGTGAACTCATTTTCAGAGGCTGTAGTTTGTTTAGATGTGTTAGAGAGAAAACAAGTTTATCAGTTATACAACAAAACTCAAACCTTTAATATCATTTAAAGGGGAGATTACTTTCTTACCTGAACCACTGAGTAAAGATAGTGCAAGCTTTGTCCTCTCAAATGCCATCTCCTTCTTGGATGTCCCAAAGGACATAACTGGCAATGCCGGAAAGTCCTCCATCACGGCCTTTGCCATCTACACCAACACATAAAATGAAGCGTTTCATCTTTATTGTGTTTCACAAGAATAACTTGGACTTTTCTAATTGAAAATAATCAAAATCAAAGTATTGTTATACTAATCTATATGTAAATGACAAAGTGCATGAGCTGTATCTACAATTATCCCTCTCTTCAATCACTTTTACAAAAAGTTACATGTGAATTTATTATTCACATGTTTTATAACTAAATCCATTTAGACAACCTCTAAAGACTCTAAAGTACTGCTGCACTTAGTTAAAAGAACCCCCGGTGTACAAAAAAACAAAATTAATGCATGTCCACAAGTCCTGTTTGTGCATATTTGTATTTGTATTTCGGTCATGTGTGTGTGAGAAGCATGTTTGTTTAAAACGTGCAGAGTGAAGGACACAGGAGGACTTGTTAATAATTATACAGAGAGGGTCATACAGACATTCATGCTCACACCTCCTGAGGATTTATCTCAAAGCTTAGCCAGGGACAGGGGTTTCAAATTAGACACAGCTAGAAACCTGGATGCATGGCATCTGGTTTGTGTTTCAAGAGGACATATCATCCCCCTTCTCCACCTTTTCAAACATTCCCCTGTGGTCTAAATGAAACATCTTTGCTGTTCTTTGGTCAAAATATAACATGAATCAAGCACCAGAGGAGATTTGTGACCCTGTATAAATCAGCTCTCTCAGAACGCTCCGTTTTGGTGTGTGTGTCTCTTTAAATCAGTGGTTCTCAAACTATGGTAGTACACAGGACTCCCTGTGGTGGTACACAAAGAAATCTCCACAATATAAAAAAACACCCGTTCAGCATAAAACAACATTTTATTTTGATCATACTCTTATTTTATCTGTCTTGTATCTATTGAGTTGTATTTATAGCAAATGTGTTTTTCCCTCTAAATGAATCTAGTTTTTGCAACAAACAACTTTAATCTGCTCAATTTATGCTCGAACGTACACAGACATAAACAACAACAGGAGTACGCCTCACGTTTAGAAAAGTTCAGTACTGTTTAATACTGAAACATCAGCAAGCAGCTGTAGGCCTACATTAACAGATATTCTGTTATTTATTGGAGTTCAGCACAGAATCGGCAGCAAGCAGCTGTACATTAACATTTTTAAAACGGAGCCAGGAGAAACTTCAGTTTTGATGCATGTACGGACAGTGGAACTTATCGCTCCCCCTCCCTCTCTCTCTCTCTCTCTCTCTCTCTTTCTCTCTCTCTCTCTCTCTCTTGCTCTGAAGCTGATGTGATTCTGCTCTCTTGTGCTGTCTTAACCCTCCGCAGGATTCAAGAGGGATTTTTTTTGGCAATTTAGCGATGTTGAACACAGAGCCTTATAATACAGCGGTTCTGGTTGCACGGAAAGGTATCCTTAAATGACTTCTTTTCCTGATTTCCGACTCTATCCACTATCCTATCTCTACAATAAAGGCACAAAAAGCCCAAAAATGAATCTTAAAAAAAAAAACCTTCAGAGGGGGGCGGGCCGCCCCCCTAATATAATGGTAGGGGAAACACTGCTCAGGTTACCCAAATAAATGTCCACAAATACTGTCAAAGTTGATTTTTCACAATATGTCCCCTTACATATATGAAGCAATGGTCACTGCATGTGTTCTTGTTAGTAACTAAAAAGAAGAAATAGCACAAAGACCGTCAGTGAGTGCAGTGGATGTTTACCGCGGCTTTTTTGCTTCTCTGAGCTGTTCTGCAGCTAAACTTTGATAAAATATGATTATTAAAGCAGAAATGTGTCCGTTGATGATATTTAACTGAATGTACGCTCAGTGTCCAGTTTATTTGTTCCACTAATATGAATTATAAACAACTTCTTACAAGCTGGGCAGTTAAAAATACTCACTAGTAGCTAATTAAGGGTTATTGATTCAGGTTAGTGCAAGTGGAATTTTTTCCTCAAGCTGGTTTGAACAAACTTTTTACAAGTGCAACAAGACTAATTCAAATGTTTTTGTTTATGATTTGATAAGAAAATGTAGAAATTCACAGAGATAAGTTTTGCACACGAGGTCGTATCACATCACAGACTTTCAGAACGATGATTAAAACACATGTGGAGTCTCAGAGACCCAGAAACAGATTTCTGTTCTGACAACCCAAACAAGTCAACCCTTCAAAATCATGTTTATAAACCATTCTAATAAATTAACTTGAGGGCTTTGAGGTCACCATCACCCCATACTGACGTTCATTTATTTACCTACAGTTTGATTAACTGTGGTCTCCGACCTGCAAGAGGCTTTTTAAGTGCTCCTCAGTATCGTCTTTTTTAATGTTTTATCATGCTGTATTTTACTTTTCACAGCTCCAGGATGATTCACGTTTCCAACAGACGGTCCCTTCACTATCAGCATGGTGCCTTCACTGACCTGGTGTTCTACACTGTTGTCTTCCTCGCCCTGATGAACTCATGTAGAGGTAAGTTGCAAACATTACAAACAGTGTGGTTCATGTTGACATGAAGAGTTATTTAAATTACTGAAGTTTAAAGGGATACTTCACCCGTTGAAACATGAATCTGTATTGACATTGGGTCATATATTTAGTAGAATTGTGAAATAAATTTTGAAGTTGTTGCCTTCTTGGCTGTGAAAAAGCAGAAAGTGTCTTTTTGGCTCATGTGGATGAAAGACACCAAATCCCAGAATGCACAGCACCGCAGGCCACTCCCACTAAGGTCCTCTAGTTCAGAATCAGAAATACTTTATTAATCCCAGAGGGAAATTCGATCGATACAGTTTCTCCAAAATATACAATATAGCAGTAGAAATATAGAAATAAAAACATTTACAGACATATTTACTTCAACACATAAAGCTGTTTCCTCAACTGATTCAGAGATTTCTTCCAGAATTCTTGGAAATTCCTGGCAGAAAACAGACTCGATGTCTGTGTCCATAGGCAAACAGTGAGAGCACCGACACTACCAGTCAACCCCAGCTTCTCGTCCTCACTGCCGCCGACAGGCAGGCATCATGTCTCTACTGCTGAGCTGGCAGCGGCGGCAATATAGCTGCGAGACGGTTGCTGCCCACATGCTGGTCTTGTGTTGTGAATATCAGGAACTAGCGTTGTAGTTTCACCCCGCTAACCGCAACAGTTTCCTGTGATGCAAAAATCTTAATTTTGCATCACTGGAAGCTCCTTTTCAGACTTAGAAATACAAAGATTTCCCATCTGAGGGGAAAATGAGGGAGAGATACACGACCATTCAGAAATACTACCAGGTATCTAATGACACAAAGCTTAATGCAAATGGGTGAAGTATCCCTTTAAGTTTGTGCTTCTAATGACACCATATGGCTCACATTTGCTGAGCTGTAGGAATAAAAAATGAATCCTTGTTTGTTTGCAGCTCAGTCTGAGGTGATCGTTCCATCTCAGCCAGTAGTTTCATTGGTGGGTGAAGACGTTATTCTGCCATGTCACCTGGACCCCGTCATGAATGCTTTTGACATCACTGTGGAGTGGGCGAGACCTGACCTGAACCCCAGATTTATCCTGGTGTGGCGTCACGGTGAAGAACTGGAGACTATAAAACATCCGTCCTTCAGTGGAAGAACATCAGTGTTCATCGATCAGCTGGAGAAGGGAAACATCTCACTGAAACTCTCCAAAGTTAAAGTCTCTGATGAGGGAGGATACAAATGCTTCATGCCTACATTGTCAAAAATTTCCACTGTTCAGCTTGTTGTAGGTAAGAGGACAAGTTTTTATGATTATTTAATAAATGTTCATGCAGCGGTCGTGGATTTGCTGCTGATGAGAAAGGAATATGTTAGAAAGGATATGTGCATCCAAATCTTTGATTGGTGCTTTCAAAGTGTTTATCTGTCCAGACGATAACGACACACGATGTGATAGTTTGCACACAGAAACAACATGACAACATGTTCACAATACTATCAGTGTGATTGACTAAACTACTCAAAAAGCTTAAATGGGTTATATGTAACTTTTTACATGTATCAATCGTTTTTTATCGTCCATTAATAAGCGAACGGTTAACTCAGGTGAAAAAGTAGATGTTCACTGGTTATCTGTGTTGCCTGAATAAAAAGTTTTTTCCGCGAACGCTCCAGGAAGTGACATTTTATGCACGTTCTCAATGTCCTCCTCACTCCGCTCCGCTTACAGAGATCAACAGTACAAACTCATCACACACTCCTGCTCTCAGCCAGTGCCTGCAGAGACACTCGTTTGGAGAATGAATACAGACACACAGACTCCTTCACAGACTTTCACATGTATGACCACTTACCTCCTCTGTAAACATTATGCTGGTAAATATCCAGTGTTTCGCGGCCAATGATGATTCTCATTTGTGTACGTACGAGCACGTATGACGAGCACGCGAGGGAGAGCGAGCAACAGGTTACTGGTGCAGTTCGCCTAACGGCCATGCGGTGTCACTACAAGCGCTGTATTTTTGAAAGTTACATATAGCCCTTTTAAACAGCTTAAACGTTACTGTTGAGGCACGTAGCAGCCATGTTGAATTTAACTCGGCCTACTGAAGGTTGTCCGACTTTCCAGATCGGAATTCTGACTTCAGAGGGGCGTTCCTGATGACGTATCAGACCGGAAACTCCACATTTCCGACTTCCCAGATCAAATGCAACGTACCATGTGTCTGTAGCTTTAAATGTAAATGAGCTGTGTCTGTCCTCTCTGGAAGGGCTTGGGTGTACTCGGGCTTTCTCGCTCCATGTCCTATTGTTTACTGTGAGAAGGCAGACTCAGAGGGCAGAACAAACACCTAGCTGTGGGAGTGTCACCCACCTGGGGGAGGGGTTACTGCCCTTTGTGATGTCATGAAGGGAAAATCTCCAAACGGCCTGTTTGAGCACACATTTTCTGAAAAGTGGAGCAGGCAGAAGACGGAGAGGATGGACTTTTCTCATCATTTGGGGTTTTGTAGACAGAATAGAGACACATAATAGAGTTAGAGAAACATGGTGAAGTGGATTTGGCATAATGTGTGACCTTTAATAGAGATCTTATGATGATGTAAGAAACGTCTCCTCTACAGGTTCTGTCTCCTCACCTGTTGTTCATATGATCAAAAACAACAATGGAGTGTTGTTAGAGTGTGAGTCTGCAGACTGGTATCCAGAGCCAGAGATGTTTTGGCTGGACGGCGAGGGAAACCTCCTCTCTGCTGAACCCACTGAGACAGTCAGAGGTCCTGATGGTCTCTACACTGTCAGCAGCAGAGTGACTGTGGAGAAGAGACATGGGAGGAAGTTCACCTGTAGAGTCACACAGAGGAAGATCAACCAGACCAGAGAGAAGCACCTCACTATTCCAGGTAAATATAAGTCATTCATTATTTAATGATGTAATTATCAAGATAAACAGTAAATACAAACAAATGTTTCTTCTATTTCAGATCATTTCTTTGTGGTCCTTACTCCTCATACTCATGTTGTTATCGGCGCTGTGATTGGTTGTGCTGCTTTGCTGTTGATTCCTGCGATCATCTTTGTTGTGTGGAGACGGAGACAAAATAAATTTGTCCCCTTCTTATATAGCAACACAGATTCCGTGATGGCACAGTGTGGAAGTGAACACTATGAGAACGAATGGCGACACACACTTAAATATTATGAATTAGGATTTAAGGTTTTGAATGAAGAAGAAGAAGAAGAAGAAGAAAAACTTCCACTCATTTCAGTTAAAAAAGAAGAGAACAATGCTGACACTACAGGAGAAAAGAGTGAGACTGAAGATGAGCTTGTGACAGAACCAGATCCAGTAAAAGACATCGTCTCTGCAGCAGGACAACGTGAAATGAAGGAAACAGATCTACCTGTGATTCTAAAAGAAGAAACAAACCAAGAGCAAGAACAGGGACAAAGACGAGAAACAAATGATGGAGACGAGAGTGAACAGAACACAGTGAAGATGGAAAGGGAAGGGACACAGCAAGAGACAATGAGTGAAGAAGACGAGAAAGAGACAAAAACTGAGAAGGAGAGACCAAAGAAAAAGAAAAAGAAAAAGAAAAAAGGAGGCTCAACAGGACAGAGGAAGCAAGAAGAGAAAGGAATCAAACGGAAGTCAGAAGGAGAGAGTGTGGAGAGCAAAGAGATGCTTCAGTCAGAGATAAAGAAAGGAGAAAACAAAGATGAGACTGAGCTCAAACAACAAGAAGTAAATGGTGAACAATGTCTCTTCAAAGATGATAAACAGGAGAGGAGGAAGGCAGAACCTGAAGATAAAACAGAAATAAACAAAGAAGGGAACCAGTTGAACATTACTACAAAGACAGAAGAGGAAGCAGAGAAGCAAAAGAAGCAAAGCAGTGAGGATGTGAAAAAGACAGAAGAAAAGAAGGATGAGTGGGGGAACAAGGTGTCAGCTAATATGAAAGGTACAGAGAGGTCAGACCCTGAAAAACATCAAGATGAAACAGGAAGAAAGAACCAAGAGGTTTTAGCAGACAAAGACGTTCAGACAGAGAAACACCAGGGAGAAAAATCTGAACCAGATCAGAACGAAACCAAATACCAGCCAGCAGAATCAAAAGAGGGTGTAGGGGTTGAGATTAAACAAAGACAAGAAGAGAGGCAGGAAGCTGGTCTACAAGAGGACAATGATACAACTCAAAGGAAGTCTGTGGAGATACTAAACCAAGTTAGAGGAGTAGAAGAAGAAAAGCAGGCAGAGCAACAACTGGATGTAAAGGTAAAAGTCAGAGAGCAAAGAGAGGAATCTAAAGAGGAGGTAATGGTGGAGGATAATGGAAGAGGGGAGGAGAGTTTAGAGACTGACAGAAAAGCTTCTGTTGATGAAACCCAAAGAAAAGCTGAGGGAAAAGAAAATCAAAGAAGAAGAAGAAGAAGAAAAAGAAGAGAAGAAGCAGCCAGACAAGCAGCTGAGACAACAACTAAAGGAATCACAGAGGAGATCAAAGTAGAGGGGACAGACGGAGAGGAAGAGGAGTCTGTAACTGATAAAGAAGCTGACACAAATGAAACCCAAAAGAAGCACAAGAAGATAACATCAGAATCCAAAGGAGGAGAACAACAGCTGATGCTGCAACATTCAGACATGAATAAAGAAATGAGAGAGAGAGGAGTGGAGGGTCAGGAGGACCTGCAGCAGGAGGAGGACATGGAGACTGATCAACCTCAACCAAATGTCATACAAAGTATTGAACCACTAAATACACAAGAGGAAGGTCTCCATATGGATCAGCAACAAAGAGACGAAATAAGGAGGAATTCAGAAGAAGGCAGAATGCAGATAGAGGCTAGTTCTGAAATGCTAACACAGGGTCATAAAGAGCAAAATATGAATTTAATAAAGGAACAACAGCAGCAGGAGGAGGACATGGAGATTGATCAACCTCAACCAAATGTCATACAAAGTATTGAACTACTAAATACAAAATTTCAATTTAAATCAGCTACAGAGGGACAGAGTAAGGAGGCTTTTGGTAGAGGACAGAAAGAGGAAAATCAACACTGATCAGAAGATGGAGAAGTAAGTGGGAGAGAGCAAGAAACAGAGAGAGATGAAGACGACAAAGAGACAAAAACCGAGAAAGAGGCCCAGCTCCAAAACATAAACACTGATCAGAAGACGGAGGAGACAACAACTGAGATAGACCAAAGAAAGAGAAAAAGCTGAAGAGAAAAGGAGGCTCTGGAGCGAGAGGACAGTAAAAGGAGAAAGGTATGAAACTGAAGTCAGATCGAGAGACGTTGGAGATATGCTTCAGTCAGAGACAAAGAAAGGAGAAAACAAAGATGAGACTCAGCAGTCATTCATTAATTAATGAACGACAAACACTGACAGAGCCAGGTATGATGAGCCCAATAACAAATACCTGAGTGAGTGGTAAATATTAGCACTAGACAACACTAGAGCAGAACTTGTTAGGTGTGGACTGGTCTCTCTCTCTCTGGTCTCCCTCCTCCCTCTGCCTGCTGCACATCTGATAGCAGTTTTCACTCAAGTATGAGGAGGAGTGGCAGAGTGCAGAGGGCTCTCTAACAGACACACACTCCCTCTGGGCAATAGACAGAGAGGTATCTTTTCCCCTACCCAGGCATGTCCAGATTGCTGTTTTTGTTTTTTATTTTAGTCGAACCTTCGATTCCTTTAGTTCAGTTCTGTTTTCCTTTGTTTTTAGGAGGTGGTGCTGAGAGCAACGGCCCATCACGTAGCTGGCTCTGCACTTTCCCATATTTTGTTATTTTTTTGCCGGGGTCTCCAGCCCCTTTTGTTTTGTTAGTTTTATTATTTATCTTTGATTATGTCTTGGGGGGTTATTAACAGCCAAATAAAGCTTGGGTTTAAAACCTAATATCTGTTCTGGTCTCCTTTGTTTTCAGCCTTGATTTAATTATTTTGGATAAGAAGGATGTAACAGGCCCCGTATGGAGGACTGTTGCCAGATTAGATTTGTCCTGTTAATAACAGGGAAATAATGAGACAAAGCAATGTAGTGTGTCTGCCGCGCACATTAAACTGTCTCACCTGGAGGTTACACCTCCTTGTGGCACAAATTGGAACCACACCGTAAATTACATTTTACACAAAATAACAGAACTAATGCTCCCAATTACACATTTACATATTGAAATATACACAATACACAAAAATAAATCACATAATGTGAACACACATTTCTGTGTGTCACAAGGACATGACAAAACTTCTTGGAGCGTATTGTAGAAAATGAACATCTCAGCCAGACACATATTTATTGTGACATTTGTTTCAACAGTTCTCCAGTTGACAACAAAAAAACAAACCACCTGAAATGTTCGAATCAGCAAATAAACTAGCACTGATCTGCTGAGGTGACTCTGAAGCCGGGTACACACTAAAAGATAATCATGACGATTTTGGACCTCAAAGGCCTGATTATCTGATGGTTTCAAAGATCATCTTGCCAGATTCTCCTGTGGTGTAAGGTGTGTTATGAGTGATTTTAACCTCCCCGATCTTCACGGAAGACGATCGGGGCCGCCCCAATTTAAAATCCTGTTATATATGATCAGTAGTCTTGTTGTGAGGAGAAAACACAGAGGACAGCCGAGCACAGACTCTGTGGATTGTCAAGTGTAACAGAACAACGGGCAATCAGGAAGCAAGCTGACTGAATCAGGAAGCACAACAAACATAACCATGGCAACGACACATCTAGTCACATCTAAAACAGGATTTAAGGTTGTGAATGAAGGAGAAAAAGAAGAAGTTGTCACTAAAACAACAGCAGAGAAGGCAGGGGACACTTACAAAGGAGTGGACAGGAATCATGGGTCATGGAAACATAAAGCAAACATCTAAGGGCTATAGAAGAAAGAGCTACACAAGCAGCTGAACGCAGAAAAATAACTACTATACCAGGTGGAGGAGTCACAGAGGAGGTAAAAGTAGAGGGTAGAGAAGGAGGGATTGCCATGTCAAATCTGATGAAGGAGCTGAAAATAAAACTTGAAAGAAGAAATTAAACATACAAACATGATTCAAAAGAGGAGGGGAAGGCGATGCTGCATCATTCAGCCATTAATGAAGAGATCAGAGAGAGAGAGGAGCTGAGTGTCAAGAGGAACTGCAGGAAGAGGAGGAGTTATAGAATAATGAACCTCAACATGTCACATGGAGGATCAAACCACAACAAACACAAGAGAGCAATGAGGACCAGGAGAGAGGTAGAGATTATGAGAGCTATGAGTAAAGAAGAGAAGGGAGATGAGCTGAAACAGAAAACAGTCGACATTAGGCGACTCAGCAGAGAAGAGGAACTGAATGATGGAGCGCTGAGCAGCTTATTTATCTTTTTCAACAAATCATTAGAAAAAGATTTTTTTTCAAATTTTCAAATCAATCACAAAGAAAACAGTGAGATGTGGAATTATTATTAGAGGTTTTTCATCTAAGTTTTATCAAAATGCCAACCTGTGCATCCACCAACATGGCAGACATTTTTAAAATTCAGTGACTGAGTGAGCTGAGGTCACACGTAACAGCGAGCATGAAATGTGTACCTCAAACTCACTTTACAACTTCTTTCATTCATCATTTATTGTCTGATGATGTCATTTCTGTGCATTTTGGTTACCATTAGTGTGTTGTATTACATGGACGCTCATAATTCACATTTTCAGATTCAGTTTTTTGCAAAGTAATTCTGCACTGTTTACCTCTTATCAACTGTCACTGTGTCAAACTATTTGTTTATTGTTTATTAAATCTAGCTCACTGCGATGTGGTTGGTCTGAAGACTTTGTGGGGCTTTTTGGGGAAGAATTTTTTGATACCTCTATTTTGATATCATTGTATTCAGAGTGGTCTCCTTATTTACATCCAAATCAATGCAGAAACAAACGCAGAAGGACTCACAAAGTAGTACACTCCATCTTGTGGCGAAAATAGGTAATAACATCTACAGTACTTGAGACCACATTGTTAAACAACAAAAATATTTAGGGTATACTTTAGGCGTTTTTAAACACTTAAGAACTTCCTGTTCTCAAACTATTATTCAAATGTTATGATTAGATTATTATAAAAAAAGTAAAATGCATCTATTTTACCATTAGTTTGTTGTTATATAACAAAATGTTTTCCAACAATCTCACACATTTCAGTTTAATCAGTCGTGTCTATAAGGTTTCTATCTCATCCTCTGCTGATCCCTCTCTCTCTCTCTCTCTCTCTCTCTTCTCCTGTTCATCATCTGCAGCTTTCTGTCTGGATAGAGAGAATAAAAGCATGTCAACATGATCTCTCAATAATTGGGCACTATTTAAGCAAAAGTCATTTTTTCTGTCTGGATATGAACCCTCAAACATCTCTCATTCTGCAGCTGTAACACTGACAGAGTGCCTAAACATAGTCATACTCTCAGCTGCAGCAGGAAAGAGGAGGAGAGGGCATCGAGGCCTGCATCACATGACCCCCGACCTAATGACCTTTTTCACTCTACAGCTTATAAATGGGATTTATTGAAAATTATTTCTATGAAAAATTACTCAAAATTAGTTTTGATAAAGCATATTTTTTGAATTAAGAAGTGTAGTATAAACAACATGAGATCATATATGTATACAGTGATTTTATTTACAGTTAATTCACCAGGACCCAACACCAACTCCTCCCTGAATAACCATGAACCAAATTCTATTTGTCAACCAATCAGATTTATTTAATGAAAATTTGAGACGTTTTTTAAGTTTGCAGCTTCAATCAAATGTTATAGCTCAGACGATGCAAAACACCTGATGGAAGATATAAACAAACATTTCTGAAAAAAAACGAAAGCTGAATCTGTGAATATCTTTCTAACTTTACTGAAGTTCTGAAGCCTTTAATCCTTCATTGAACGGTATGAACGGTTACGTCCACTGAAGCTCATAAAGCCGATGAAACGTGAACACACCTTTTTATTACAGGTGATCTGAGGATCTGCTTATCTCTTTTATCAGACTTTGATTCATCAGAGTCCTCGGTAGACTTCCACAACGATCCAACAGGTTTGAATATGTTTGAATTAATTTTGTTCATTTTGGGTTTATAACACGCTGAAAAACAATTTCTCTTTGTTTAAAGATTAAACACGCAGACTAGACTTTCTGTTTTCTTCGTGCAACAGATGCTCCCATGATGTGTTTACGGGATTAAGTTAAAATGCATGTCGTCTATAGTCATATTGTTTATATTTAATGAGTCAATATATTTAAACCAAATACGTCCGAGTCCGATTATAACCAGCAGCTGGTTTTGATTTTAGTCTTTTACTCCGTCGGTAACCGGGACAAACTTTAACAGTGTGACGACAGAGAGGTGGTGTTGGTGTTGCGATTTGCAGACGGTCCCTGAGAGGGGTCTAGACCAGTGGTCCTCAACTTGTCTAGCCTCAGGACCCAACACCAACTCCTCCCTGAATAACCATGAACCAAATTTTATTTTTCAACCAATCAGATTTACTTAAAGCAAAATTTAGCATTTTTTTTTCAAGTTTGCAGCTTCAATCAAATGTTATAGCTCAGACGATGCAAAACATCTGATGGAAGATATAAACAAACATTTCTGAAAAAAAACGAAAGCTGAATCTGTCATTTTAACATGTGTGCCCGGACCGGACAATGAGAAGGCAGCGGCAAGAATAACAGAGAGCTACAACACCGCACTTACCCGCTCCTCAGACCAGCCCGTGTTTGTCCTCGGCGATGTCAACACTTGTGACCTTTCCAGTCACCTACCTAACCTGCAACAGTATGTGGATTGTCCTACTAGATCTACCCGTGTGTTGGATAAGTGCTACGGAAACTTGTCTGATGCTTACAAGGCTGTAAGCCGACCACCGCTGGGTAAGTCAGACCACAATGTGGTGCACCTGCTTCCCAAATATCGAGCTATGGTGAAGCAAGAGAAACCCATGAGTAAAGACATTAAACTGTGGACTGAGCAGAGCAAAGAGGAGCTGAGAGACTGTTTTGATGACACAGATTGGCAACTGTTTTTTGACTGTAGTGGAAATGTACATGAATTGACTGAAACCATAACTTCATATATAACATTTTGCGAAACAATTGTGTCCAGAAAAAAACGGTTAGAATATTCCCAAACAATAGACCATGGTTATCTAAAGATATTAAAATTTGTCTTAATGAGAAAAAACATGCTTTTATTAACGGTGATACTGATGCAGTCAAAGAAAAAAGGAGGGAACTCAGATCCAAGATAAAGAAAGCAAAATTGGAATATAAAGACAGGGTAGAGAGCCAGTTTTGTCTGGGTAATGCTAAACAGGCATGGGAAGGCCTTAACTCTATGATGGGCAGAGAGTGTAAGAAACCGAAGAACACTCAAACAAACAATCCTTCCTTTGTGAATGATTTAAATGTTTTTATAGCAAGATATGATGTAGGAGATTTTAATACAGAATGTGAGATGGTTTGCAGCAAAATTCCAACATATGCCCCAATAGTTCTAACAGAGCATGAAATAGCAGTTAGCCTTGCAAACACAAAGCCAAATAAGGCCCCTGGACCTGATGGCCTGACTGGACGAGTACTTAAAGATTGTACACCTCAGCTGACAGGTGTCATCACCAAATTGTTTCAGCTTCTGCTGGACAAGTGCACAGCTCCTGGAAGATGTCCAACATAGTGCCTGTACCTAAGAAACCAAGGGCAAACCTTTTAAATGATTTTAGACCAATAGCACTTACTTCTGTTTTATGCAAAAGTATGGAAAGGGTTGTATCCAAGCACCTAACATCAGCTGTGACCTGCCATCTTGATCCCCTCCAATTTGCATATAAAAGGTCAAGAGGAACTGATGATGCAACAGTAACCTTAATTGACAAAGCGACCAAACACTTGCAACAGACAACAAACTATGCTAGAGTGTTATTTATCGACTTCAGTTCTGCTTTTAACACATATCCTTTTAAAAAGGCTCTTGGATTTAGATGTGAATGGGGGTCTAATTTTGTGGATCAAAGATTTTCTGTCTGAGCGTCCACAAAGAGTGTGCTTAAATGGTAATGTGTCAGAACTGACCGTTTTAAATGCAGGAGCACCTCAAGGCACCATCTTGTCGCCTCTATTGTTCTCTGTGTATACAAATGAGTTTAGATTCCAAGACTCAGATTTTAGCTTATTCAAATATGCTGATGATATGGCACTTGTTGGCCTCCTACGTGCAGGGGACACTAAAGGAGAGAATATGTATTTTAATCATGTAGCTTCGCTCCAGAACTGGTGTCTATCGAGTGCTTTACAGATAAACATTAGTAAAACTAAAGAAATGGTTATATCCAGTAAAAACAATATTTCTGACTCCTGCCTCACAATCATGGGAGAAATTGTTGAAAAGGTAAACTGCTTTAAATATTTAGGAACTTACATCGATAGTCACCTCAAATTCATAGATAACACAGACTATGTCTTTACAACAGCTCTGCAGAGGCTACACCTACTTAGGAAGCTGAATGAGTTTGGGTTGAGTAAAAAGGTTCTTGAAATGGTGTACAAGAATCTGGTAGAAAGTATTTTGTCTTTTAACATGGTCGCATGGTACGGGCATTTAGATGTTAAATGTAAAAACAAACTGACAAGAGTGGTCAATACCGCTAGTAAAATCATAGGGAAACCACAGATGCCACTTTGTGACAGGCATGTACTGAACACTAAAAGGAAAGCCCAAGACATAACAAGTGACCCTTCTCATCCACTGCACTCCCAGTTCGAAGTGCTTCCATCAGGTCGGCGATTCAGACTGCCAAGAGCCACAAAAAATGTTTATAAAAAATCATTTGTACCAAATGCAATAAAATTATTAAATTCATAAAGGAGAAAATGACCCCCCCCAACTCTAACTGCACATTGTTTTATGAAATTACTGTTTTTAAACCTATAACTTTATGAAATGTATAAAAACTCTGGCTTATTATTATACTAAATTATTATTTTAAATTCACGAACCATGCTGACTGTGATGTTGTCGAGGACGACAGGCGCTCTCCTGGTTTCCTGCTGTGCTTGAATGTTGTGTTGTTTGTCATCTGTCTTATTCTTGTGAAGCCGAAGACAATTTTCCACTTTGTGGACAAATAAAGTTCTATTCTATTCTATTCTAATTCACATTTTCAGATTCAGTTTTTTGCGATGTAATTCTGCATTGTTTACCTCTTATCAACTGTCACTGTATCAAACTATTTGTTTATTTTTTATTAAATCTAGCTTAGTACGATGTGGTTGGTCTGAAGACTTTGTGGGGATTTTTTTTGATACCTCTATTTTGATATCATTGTATTCAGAGTGGTCTCCTTATTTACATCCAAATCAATGCAGAAATAAACACAGAAGGACTCACAAAGTAGTACACTCCATCTTGTGGCGAAAATAGGTAATAACACCTACAGTACTTGAGACCACATTGTTAAACAACAAAGATATTTAGGGGATGTCTGTTTTAAACACTTAAGAACTTCCTGTTCTCACACTATTAAAAATGTTTTCATGATAAATGAGATGAGATTATGATAAAAAAGTATAATGCATCTATTTTACCATTGGTTTGTTGTTATATAACAAAATGTTTTCCAACAATCTCACACATTTCAGTTTAATCAGTAGTGTCTGTACGGTTTCTATCTCGTCCTCTGCTGATCCCTTTCTCTCTCTCTCTCTCTCTCTCTCTCTCTCTCTCTCTCTCTCTTCTCCTGTTCATCATCTGCAGCTTTCTGTCTGGATAGAGAGAAAAAAAGCATTCAACTCATTTATGATGTGCTAATTAAACAAAAACACCTACTCAGACAAACATACATACTCTACTTCTTTTGGAGAAGAGGCTTCAGGGTCTAACTTCTTACCCTTCTTACTTATTTTGCAAAAATTCAGAAGGGACTGAGTTATTTTTTCTGTCTGGACATGAACCCTCAAACAGATCTCGTTCTGCAGCTGTAACACTGACAGAGTGCCTAAACATAGTCATACTCTCAGCTGCAGCAGGAAAGAGGAGGAGAGGGCATCGAGGCCTGCATCACATAACCCCCGACCTAATGACCTTTTTCACTCTACAGCGTATAAATGGGATTTATTGAAAATTAATTCTATTAAAAATTACTCAAAATGAGTTTTGATAATGCATATTTTTTGAATTAAGAAGTGTAGTATAAACAACATGAGATCATATATGTATACAGTGATTTTATTTACAGTTAATTCACCTTTCCAGGATGAAACATTTAATATTTTTTTAACATCTTTTTTTCCAGTGTTGCAATTTGCAGACGGTCCCTGAGAGGGGTCAAGACCAGTGGTACTCAACTTGTCTAGCTTCAGGACACAACACCAACTCCTCTCTGAATAACCATGAACCAAATTTTATTTGTCAACCAATCAGATTGATTTAATGAAAATTTGAGACGTTTTTTAAGTTTGCAGCTTCAATCAAATGTTATAGATCAGACGATGCAAAACACCTGATGGAAGATATAAACAAACATTTCTGAAAAAAAACGAAAGCTGAATCTGTGAATATCTTTCTAACTTTACTGAAGTTCTGAAGCCTTTAATCCTTCATTAAACGGTATGAACGGTCACGTCCACTGAAGCTCATAAAGCCGATGAAACGTGAACACACCTTTTTATTACAGGTGATCTGAGGATCCGCTTATCTCTTTTATCAGACTTTGACCCATCAGAGTCCTCGGTAGACTTCCACAACGATCCAACAGGTATGAATATGTTTGAATTAATTTTGTTCATTTTGGGTTTATAACACGCTGAAAAACAATTTCTCTTTCTTTAAAGATTAAACACGCAGACTAGACTTTCTGTTTTCTTTGTGCAACAGATGCTCCCATGATGTGTTTACGGGATTAAGTTAAAATGCATGTCGTCTATAGTCATATTGTTTATATTTAATGAGTCAATATATTTAAACCAAATACCTCCGAGTCCGATTATAACCAGCAGCTGGTTTTGATTTGAGTCTTTTACTCCGTCGGTAACCGGGACAAACTTTAACAGTGTGACGACAGAGAGGTGGTGAACTTCCTGCTGAGCCTTCTTTATTTAAAACGGTCTTTATATAAAACATTTAAGTCTATCTAATGACAAACTGTCCGTTTATGTTTAAATATTGTTAAATTCACTTTATCGCTGATTTTTCTTTGCAAATGAAAGTGAAACTAAACTGTTTGTTTAAAACGTGCAGAGTGAAGGACACAGGAGGACTTGTTAATAATTATACAGAGAGGGTCATACAGACATTCATGCTCACACCTCCTGAGGATTTATCTCAAAGCTTAGCCAGGGACAGGGGTTTCAAATTAGCCACAGCTAGAAACCTGGAAGCATGGCATCTAGTTTGTGTTTAAAGAGGACATTTTTAAAACGGAGCCAGGAGAAACTTCAGTTTTGATGCATGTACGGACAGTGGAACTTATCGCTCCCCCTCCCTCTCTCTCTCTCTCTCTCTCTCTCTCTCTCTCTCTCTCCCTCTCTCTCTCTCTCTCTCTCTCTCTCTTACTCTGAAGCTGATGTGATTCTGCTCCCTTGTGCTGTCTTAACACATTTTTTTTGGGCAATTTAGCCATGTTGAACACGGAGCCTTATAATACAGCGGCTCTGCTTGCATGGGTGGAGATACCAGGGGAGGGGAGGGGATTTCTTTTTTACCAGAATCCCACTGTGACATCACAAGGAGAGCATATTTGAAACAGCATTTTTCTCTGTGTTGTAAGACTTATGCAGACCACAAACAAAGGACTGGATGGGTTTATTTCACATTTTGTGGACACTCAGCAGTGGTTCCCCTAGGTTTACAGCGTTGGGGGGGTGGGGACACGACGACACGACGACACGACGACACGACGACACAAACACTTGAAGGAATCTTGGTGTTCATGCGTTACTTTCAATGACAGCTGTCTTTTTCTATC
Source organism: Labrus bergylta (assembly GCF_963930695.1). Taxonomy (NCBI): domain Eukaryota; kingdom Metazoa; phylum Chordata; class Actinopteri; order Labriformes; family Labridae; genus Labrus; species Labrus bergylta. The sequence goes on along the minus strand of NC_089196.1, from coordinate 27,722,820 downwards.
GAAAAGGTTTCCTTAAATGACTTCTTTCTCTGATTTCCGACTCTATCCACTATCCTATCACTACAATAAAGACACAAAAAGCCCAAAAATGAATCTTTGAAAAAAAAAACCTTTATACCTACTCAATATAATGGTAGGGGAAACACTGCTCAGGTTACTCAAATAAATGTCCACAAATACTGTCAAAGTTGATTTTTCACAATAAGTCCCCTTTAATATATGAATCAATGGTCACTGCATGTGTTCTTGTTAATAACTAAAAAGAAGAAATAGCACAAAGACCTTCAGTGAGTGCAGTGGATGTTTACCGCGGCTTTTTTGCTTCTCTGAGCTGTTCTGCAGCTAAACTTTGACAAAATATGATTATTAAAGCAGAAATGTGTCCGTTGATGATATTTAACTGAATGTATGCTCAGTGTCCAGTTTATTTGGTCCACTAATATGAATTATAAACAACTTCTTACAAGCTGAGCAGTTAAAAATACTCACTAGTAGCTAATTAAGGGTAATTGATTCAGGTTAGTGCAAGTGGAATTTATTTCTAAAGCTGGTTTGAACAAACTTTTTACAAGTGCAACAAGACTAATTCAAATGTTCTTGTTTATGATTTGAAAAGAAAATTTAGAAATTCACAGAGGTAAGTTTTGCACACGAGGTCGTATCACATCACAGACTTTGAGAACGATGATTAAAACACATGTGGAGTCTCAGAGACCCAGAAACAGATTTCTGTTCTGACAACCCAAACAAGTCAACCCTTCAAAATCATGTTTATAAACCATTCTAATAAATTAACTTGAGGGCTTTGAGGTCACCATCACCCCATACTGACGTTCATTTATTTACCTACAGTTTGATTAACTGTGGTCTCCGACCTGCAAGAGGCTTTTTAAGTGCTCCTCAGTATCGTCTTTTTTAATGTTTTATCATGCTGTATTTTACTTTTTAGAGCTCCAGGATGATTCACATGACCAACAGACGGTCCCTTCACTATCAGCATGGTGCCTTCACTGACCTGGTGTTCTACACTGTTGTCTTCCTCGCCCTGATGAACTCATGTAGAGGTAAGTTGCAAACATTACAAACAGTGTGGTTCATGTTGACATGAAGAGTTATTTAAATTACTGAAGTTTAAGTATGTCCTTCTAATGACACCATATGGCTCACATTTGCTGAGCTGTAGGAATAAAAAATGAATCCCTGTTTGTTTGCAGCTCAGTCTGAGGTGATCGTTCCATCTCAGCCAGTAGTTTCATTGGTGGGTGAAGACATTATTCTGCCATGTCACCTGGACCCCGTCATGAATGCTTTTGACATCACTGTGGAGTGGGCGAGACCTGACCTGAACCCCAGATTTATCCTTGTGTGGCGTCACGGCGAAGAACTGAAGACTAAAAAACATCCGTCCTTCAGTGGAAGAACATCAGTGTTCATCGATGAGCTGGAGAAGGGAAACATCTCACTGAAACTCTCCAAAGTTAAAGTCTCTGATGAGGGAGGATACAAATGCTTCCTGCCTACATTGTCAAAAACCTCCACTGTTCAGCTTGTTGTAGGTAAGAGGACAAGTTTTTATGATTATTTAATAAATGTTCATGCAGCGGTCGTGGATTTGTTGCTGATGAGAGAGGAATATGTTAGAAAGGATATGTGCATCCAAATCTTTCATTGGTGCTTTCAAAGTGTTTATCTGTCCAGACGATAACGACACATGACGTGATAGTTTGCACACAGAAACAACATGACAACATGTTCACAATACTATCAGTGTGATTGACTAAATTACTCAAAAAGCTTGTAGTGACCAATTTTAACAAACCAATTTTAACAAACCCAATATTGTTTGGAAAAGTTACTTGAGGGATGAATGTGGAAGCTTTCGAACGCGTGCTTAGCTCGAAGAAATTAACACAGTCCATTGATGTTGTGATTTGGATTTTTCAATCCATTTATTTTTAAACACTTTTTATCAATAAAGGAAAATATGATAAACCACTGTCTATAAATAAAACAAACAAATCTGCGTTGGATGCGTTTAACTCCGATAGGCTGACAAGGTAAAAAAAACTGTTTGCCTCCATTCAGTCACCTGTCCCACCTCACCTGGAGCGTTGCTTTAACCACAGCATCCACCCAGGCTACACATAGTGCCCAGTAGAGGGCCAACACACACAACCATAAGGAAAATAGCATCACACAAAACAAACACATCATTTGGCTCCAACAAAGCTTAAACATCTTAAATGTTACTGTTGATGCACATAGCAGCCATGTTGGATTTAACTCGAGCTACTGAAGGTTCTCCGAGTTTCCAGGTCAGAATTCTGACTTCAGAGGGGCGTTCCTGATGACGTATCAGACTGGAAACTCCACATTTCCGATGTAAGAATTCTCTCCTCTATAGGTTCTGTCTCCTCACCTGTTGTTCAGATGACCAAAAACAACAATGGAGTGTTGTTAGAGTGTGAGTCTGCAGACTGGTAACCAGAGCCAGAGATGTTTTGGCTGGACGGCGAGGGAAACCTCCTCTCTGCTGAACCCACTGAGACAGTCAGAGGTCCTGATGGTCTCTACACTGTCAGCAGCAGAGTGACTGTGGAGAAGAGACATGGGAGGAAGTTCACCTGTAGAGTCACACAGAGGAAGATCAACCAGACCAGAGAGAAGCACCTCACTATTCCAGGTAAATATAAGTCATTCATTATTTAATGATGTAATTATCAAGATAAACAGTAAATACAAACAAATGTTTCTTCTATTTCAGATCATTTCTTTGTGGTCCCTACTCCCAGTCCTCCCAGTCCTCCTGGCACTCAGCATGTTGTTATCGGCGCTGTGATTGGCTGTGCTGCTTTGCTGTTCATTCCTGCGATCATCTTTGTTGTGTGGAGACGGAGACAAAAGAAATCCAGTAAGTGACAAACTGTCAGTCTTCTGATTGTAAGACTCCAAAAGGTTTTATGAAGTCATGCAGACGTTTGATGATGTATTGATGAGACTAGAGTTCAAGAAGTGATTAGCATTTAGTTTTAGTTTCATTTGCATATATCCATTTATGATGAGGTCAGCTTTTATTCACAAACTTCACCAGTTTCTCCATCTTTTGTGTCTTCACAGAAAACAAGAAGAGGAGACGTGAGGATGGAAGTGAACACTCTGAGGAAGAAAAGCTAGTCATTTCTAAAAGTGATAAAACAAGATTTCAGGTTGTGAATGAAAAAGAAGAAAACCTTCCACTCATTTCAGTTAAAGAAGAAGAGAACAATCCTGACAAAACAGGAGAAAAGAGTGAGACTGAAGATGAGGGACAAAGACGAGAAACAAATGACGGAGATAAGAGTGAACAGGAGACAGTGAAACCAGTTAGAGACGATTCAGGACATTCAATGGTACAAATAAAACACATCAACACTGATCAGAAGATGGAGAGGAAAGAGACACAGCAAGAGGCAGTGAGTGAAGAAGACAAGAAAGAGACAAAAACTGAGAAAGAGAGACCAAAGACAGAGAATAAGGATGAACAAACGAATAAAGGAGTCTCTGGATCAACAGGACTGAAGAAGCAAAAAGAGAACCGGAGAGAAGAAATCAAACTGAAGGCAGATAGAGAGAGCAAAGAGAAGCTTCAGTTAGAGATGAAAAAAAGAAAACCTGAGGATTACATGATGCTCAACCAACGAAGGGGAATTCAGGACCAGCCTCTTTTAGAAGACAGGAAACAGGAGAGGAGTCAGACAGAACCTGAGGATAGAGGAGAAAGAAAACAAGAAGAAAACCAAAGTACCCTCACTAAAACAACAGAAGAGAAGGCAGGGGACACTTACAAAGGAGCGGACAGTCATGAAAATCAAGAAGAGGTCATGGAAACACAAAGCAAACATCAAATAAGAGAAGAAAGAATCAGACAAGCAGCTGAACGCAGACCAATATCTACTAAACCAGGTGGAAGAGTCACAGAGGAGGTAAAAGTAGAAGGTAGAGAAGGAAGGGATGAGGGGTCAGAAACTGATGAAGGAGCTGAAATTGATGAAACTGGAAGGAAGAAAGAAAATATACAAACAGGATTCAGAGAGAGAGGAGCTGAGGGTCAAGAGGAGCTGCAGGAAGAGGAGGAGTTATAGAATAATGAACCTCAACATGTCACATGGAGGATCAAACCACAACAAACACAAGAGAGCAATGAGGACCAGGAGAGAGGTAGAGATTATAAGGCTTTGGAAGAAAACAGTGAAGAAACATGATTTTCTCCAAAAGATAAAACAGTACCAGGAAGAGGAAGAGGGAGATGCTAGTATGGAGTCTGAAGAAGAAACTTAAGAAGAGAAATATTAAACCACAACATTTGATTGGACTCCACATGAAGAAGAAGCTTTGAGTAAAGAAGAGAAGGGAGATGAGCTGAAACAGAAAACAGTCGACATTAGGCGACTCAGCAGAGAAGAGGAACTGAATGATGGAGCGCTGAGCAGCTTATTTACCTTTTTCAACAAATCATTAGAAGAAGATTTTTGAAGACTTTTGGATTTTGAAATTTTCAAATCAATCACAAAGAAAACAGTGAGATGTGGAATTATTATTAGATGTTTTTCATCTAAGTTTTATCAAAATGCCAACCAGTGCATCCACCAACATGGCAGACATTTTTAAAATTCAGTGACTGATCTGAGGTCACACTTAACAATGAGCATGAAATGTGTACCTCAAATCCACTTTACAACTTCTTTCATTCATCATTTATTGTCTGATGATGTCATTTCTGTGCATTTTGGTTACCATTAGTGTGTTGTATTACATGGACGCTCATAATTCACATTTTCAGATTCAGTTTTTTGCAAAGTAATTCTGCACTGTTTACCTCTTATCAACTGTCACTGTGTCAAACTATTTGTTTATTGTTTATTAAATCTAGCTTAGTTCGATGTGGTTGGTCTGAAGACTTTGTGGGGCTTTTTGGGGAGGATTTTTTTGATACCTCTATTTTGATATCATTGTATTCAGAGTGGTCTCCTTATTTACATCCAAATAAATGCAGAAATAAACACAGAAAGACTCACAAAGTAGTACACTCCATCTTGTGGCGACAATAGGTAATAACACCTACAGTACTTGAGACCACATTGTTAAACAAAAAAAATATTTAGGGGATACTTGTTTTTAAACACTTAAGAACTTCCTGTTCTCACACTATTAAAAATGTTATGATTAGATTATTATAAAAAAAGTATAATGCATCTATTTTACCATTAGTTTGTTGTTATATAACAAAATGTTTTCCAACAATCTCACACATTTCAGTTTGATCAGTCGTGTCTGCATGGTTTCTATCTCGTCCTCTGCTGATCCCTTTCTCTCTCTGTCTCTCTCTCTCTCTCTCTCTCTCTCTCTCTCTCTCTCTCTCTCTCTCTCTCTCTCTCTCTCTTCTCCTGTTCATCATCTGCAGCTTTCTGTCTGGATAGAGAGAATAAAAGCATGTCAACGTGATCCCTTAATAATTGTGCACTAAATGAACAAAAACACCTACGATCACAAAGACAAACACACATACTCTTATGTACTTATTTTGCAAAATTCAGAAGGGACTGAGTTATTTTTTCTGTCTGGACATGAACCCTCAAACATCTCTCATTCTGCAGCTGTAACACTGACAGAGTGCCTAAACATAGTCATACTCTCAGCTGCAGCAGGAAAGAGGAGGAGAGGGCATCGAGGCCTGCATCACATAACCCCCGACCTAATGACCTTTTTCACTCTACAGCATATACATTTATGGGATTTATTGAAAATAATTTCTGTTTGCGAGGGGTGCATTTCTCGACATAACACCAGCAGTCTACATTACTGTGAGTGAAATCTGAATCTGTGAATATCTTTCTAACTTTACTGAAGTTCTGAAGCCTTTAATCCTTTATTGAACGGTATGAACGGTCACGTCCACTGAAGCTCATAAAGCCGATGAAACGTGAACACACCTTTTTATTACAGGTGATCTGAGGATCTGCTTATCTCTTTTTATCAGACTTTGACCCATCAGAGTCCTCGGTAGACTTCCACAACGATCCAACAGGTATGAATATGTTTGAATTAATTTTGTGAATTAAGTTAAAATGCATGTTACCTATAGTCATATTATTTATATTTAATGACTCAATATATTCAAACCAAATACCTTCGAGTCCGATTATAACCAGCAGCTGGTTTTGATTTTAGTCTTTTACTCCGTCGGTAACCGGGACAAACTTTAACAGTGTGACGACAGAGAGGTGGTGAACTTCCTGCTGAGCCTTCATTATTTAAAACGATCTTTATATAAAACAATGAAGTTTACCTAATGACAAACTGTCCGTTTATGTTTAAATATTGTTAAATTTACTTTATCGCTGATTTTTCTTTGCAAATGAAAGTGAAACGTTCAAAAACTTGTTAACTCAGGTCAACTTGTTAATAATTATACAGAGAGGGTCATACAGACATTCATGCTCACACCTCCTGAGGATTTATCTCAAAACTTAGCCAGGGACAGGGGTTTCAAATTAGCCACAGCTAGAAACCTGGATGCATGGCATCTAGTTTGTGTTTCAAGAGGACATATCATCCCCCTTCTCCATCTTTTCAAACAGTCCCCTGTGGTCTAAATGAAACATCTGTGCTGTTCTTTGGTCAAAATATAACATGAATCAAGCACCAGAGGAGGTTTGTGACCCTGTATAAACCAGCTCTCTCAGAACGCTCCGTTTTGGTGTGTGTGTCTCTTTAAATGCAATGACCCCCCCTGTAATGTTTGTAAAACCCCGAGATGAAACAGGCGGACAACGACGTAGCAATGCATATGCTTTTAATCCAGAGACTGCCGGTTACATTCACAAACAGTGCCTAACTAACCATGACTGCTCTATATATGTGACGCCCAATAGATGGCGTTGTTGCTTCACTTAAAGCTGTCATCAACATTACATTGCTCTTTTTTTTTTTTTTCTTTTTAACAAAGAAACAAAATAATGCAAATGTTGCTATACTGAACTTGCTCTTCAAACATACTTCAAAACTTTCCTGATAACAGAACACTTTGAATCTGAAATTAAAACAGAATAGATCAAATCTGTCTGAAAACAGAAAAATCAAGTTTTCTTTTCCTTTTCTCTTTTAACTGTTAAACTATAGAATAATTGAAATTAAGAAATAAACAAAAGCTGTCCATTTTGGTATTCCAATGTCATTGTCTCTCTACTCCACACATTTCAAGTAGCAATTGTTTATTTGTAGTCCTTCAAGTATGTGGGAGGACATCTGAGTCGTGTGGGGTATCTTGGTGTAGTTGTGGTTGTAGAGGCTTCACTGTATTCACGACCTTCGTCATCAGGATCAGCTGAGATGTCCAGTAGCTGTGGTGGTATCTTCTTGAAGAATGAAGAATTCCTGACGATGCAGTGCCCATCTCTAGCCGCTGTAACCATGGAGCCTTTGGTATTGGTCACAGTGTATGGCTTGTTGTTGTATGGTGTGGTGAGCTTGTTTTTCTTGGGCTGACGATGAAGTACAGTGTCCCCTGGAGTAAGTGTGTGTGGTTTGGCATGACGATGAAAGTCAGCATGAGATTTCATTTTGTCCTTAGCCTTGTTGTCCTTTGCTCTCACTTCAGAATCTGTACTGTTACTCGGTGTTTGAGTGAATGAAGGAATCTTCGTGAACATCTTGCGTTGGAATAACAGTTCAGCGGGTGAGCTCTCTGTTGTGCTGTGAGGTGTGGATCGGTACTCACGTAGGAAGATGTTCAGTTGTTGTTTCCAGTGCATTCTCTGTGTGTCCGCAACACGGATAGCTTTCCCCAGGGTCCGCATGAATCTTTCAGCCGTAGCATTGGCTTGGGGCCAAAGCGGTGTGATCTTGCGATGTTCGAATCCTAGATAGTCTGCGAACTGGGAGAACTGATCACTGTTGAATGGCGGTCCATTATCGGTTTTTACAACTCTGGGGATCCCAAACATTGAGAAGACCTTGTCTATGACCGGAATGACGGTGTTTGCCGAAGTTGAGCTTACACTCTCGACAACTGGATAACGTGTGTAGTCATCTATGACAACAATCAAATACTCTCCCGTTGGGAGCGGTCCATAGAAGTCTGCACTCACACTGTGCCATGGAGATTCTGGTAGAACTGACATTTTTAGTGGCTCATTCTGTGTAACTGGTGTATTGACTTGACATGCGAGACAACTGCGTACTGCTGTTTCTGCTTTTCGATCTATGTCTGGAAACCATACCTTGGTTCTGAGTAGTGTTTTAGTTTTAACAATTCCCTGATGTCCTTCATGGGCTAACCGTAGCACTCTCTCTTGTAGGGAAGTGGGAATAACTATTCTAGTCCCCCGCGCGCGGGCAAGTTGCGAATAGCTGTAACAGAAAATCAGCCAATAGGATTAAAGTATCTTTTTTTTTTTTCCAAGGTGTTCGAATGCTTGCTTCAAATCCCCACTGAGACAAATCTGAGATGTGATTTAGGCTATTGTGTTGTGATGAAACACATTGTTTAATATTGACTTTAATAGATTCCCTTTGTTGTTACCTTGTTTATTGAGAGTGAAGTACCTGAAGTACATGTATAAATCATTTTAGTTTAAAAATCTAATTTACTACTATTTACTAAGATCTGAATATGTCATTGATTTCCTTGTTTTGTGTACAGATTAAATCATGCACACCTTCTAAAAAGTAATATAAAAGTTTGAAACCGCATTAAAATGTCCATGTTGGTGAACTGGCAGCAGTACATCTTAGCATTTTTATTCAGACCCCATAAAGCATATGAGACAGAAGGTTTTGTATATAAATGGCACATTTAAGTTGAAAAGAAGCTATATTATTTTAATTCCAAACAGTAAAAAAGACAATAAATTTCAATTTTTTCATGAAAATAGTTTAATTTACAAGCAAGTTATAATGGATGGTGGGTGGAAGTAGGGTGGTATAAGATAAAAAGCAGCATCAGAACATTCAGTGAAAGTTATAAATACAAGGTTAATTTAACATCCTCTTAAACCAGTGATTCCCAAAGTGGGGCCCATGGTTATGACAGTTGAAGGCATCGAGCTTAAATAAAAGCAATCCACATCGTTTTGCATTGCCAGCAAAGCATGGCAAATTGTGTTGTAGGACTTCCAGGTAAATGCCAGGGTGACAATTAATCTACAGCAGAAGTCACAACTTTGAAAACAAAGACAAGAAAATATGGTAAGTCATATCTTGCCCTCAGCTCTAGCTGTACAACGGCAGTTAGAAAAGATAGCTACACTCCTTACTTTGCCACATGCTACATGTGTGAGAGTTTTTTCTGCAGTTGCCTCAAACAAGACAAAGTACAGATCAAAGGTGAACATTTAAAATGAACTTAGAGAGGCAGCTGAAGCAGACAGAGGCACCCCAGACTAAAGCAGATCTGTAACACAAAACAAAGCCCACACCAATCATTAAAAACTTGTAGGACTGAAAGGATAAATCTTAAAAGCAAAAATTATATTATCAGCTATATAGCCATCAGCTCTGCTGTCCCAAATCTCCTTCCAGGTGCTCTTAGCACGAGTGCCAAAGCCAACCAGCTGGTCATCTTCAATGAGGCTGCCATAACAACCCCTCCACTTGCCTCATAGGTTCGGAGAGACTGGATCTCAGCAAAACTGAGGGAATAATTGACAAAGGACTGTAGGCTGTCCTTGCTATGCCCTGCAGTCACACTGTCACCTGATGCTTCCTCCTTTTGCAAGTTCTTAATAAGATACATTGTGTACCCTATATCATTCTCCAAAAGCCACCTGAAAGACTTCCCTTTATACTTCCCAAACTGCAGGATGTAGTCTCCCAGCACCTCCGTACAGTCTGAGGCATCCCCTCCTCTCCGACGGACCACAGCCAGAGCATTCTGCTGAACAAGGTCAGCCCGTATGGGGGCAGACTTGTCCTGCAGAGTGGAGTCCTCCTTAATTCTTCTGGCTTCCTTTGACGGCTCCTAGAGGAGAAATCCGAGTGGTCCCTTGCGGAACACAACACAGACTTTCCCCGGGAAGAACAACACTTTCTTGTGCATCTTTACCTAAAAGAAAATAATAGAATTTTAGATTCATTTTAATCAGATACAGTGAGAAGATATTTGTGAAAAAAATACCAGAATATTTCAGATCACATATTAATCCCACTCAAATAGAAATGGCCAATTAAATATTTTACAGCGGCAAAACTTCTATGATCTTCACTAAAAAGTTCAGAAGGCTAAAAAGACAATAGTTTTTCACACCTTTCTGATCTTCACCTACTCTGGGATCTAAGGGGGAGGAAGTGTGTGTGTGTGTGTGTGTGTGTGTGTGTGTGTGTGTGTGTGTGTGTCTGTACATCTGAGAGTCTACCTGAGAACTAAAGGGTAAGACGGTGGGGTGGGAGCAGCAGGAGGAGGAAAGCACAGCATGTGTGAGCAAGAATAGAGGGCGGGAGTGAGAGGGGCAGTAGATGTGGGAAAAAAAACTGTGTGTGCCTAAGCACCTGAGTTTAAGTGTATGAGTTTGGAGAGGGGCAAATGGGGCAGGAGAGGAGTTCCTATCAAATAATTGAGGAACAAAATGACATTTGATATTGTAGTTAAGACTTAATTTGACTCTGAAAGATAGTGTAACACCCATGGTCCTGATAAAAGTTTACTTTACTTGACCATTAAATAGATAACGTTTGTTTGTTAGTGTAATTTATCACGTTATTGCACCAATATTGTCTGACAGAGAAAATAAATAATAATAAATTGACCCTATAGTTTTAAATTTATGCCAAACAAAGTCTCTTACCTTTGATTAGTGAATAATGCGTGATGAGAATTCGAAGAAAGTAGATAGTGTCTTGTCTCCACCGCAGTTCGCTCTGAAGAAAAACTCGGGACAGCGCCACTAAGTCGTAGTGGCCAAAAGTATATTACATCCGTAGTGGTTTAGCACTACCATAGAGAATGAATGGGAAACGGTTTAGGGCTTTTAGCTAAACAATCCTCGACTGCGGCGCGCGCCCCGCAGTACGATGTCTGAGTCATGTGATATTGATAGTTCACTGCTAACTTGTTTGAACTGCTTTAGTATGTCTGTATTACGTGACTTGTCCATTTTGTTCCATGTGTTGTGTCTGATGCACTCACTGACCTCTTGAAGGATTGTGTCTTTAAGAGTCTCAGCTTTGATCTCAGCGAGTGTCATAGCTTTTGGTATCGCATTACTCACGATGAAGTTAACATACTCCTCTGCCACTTTCGTTGCACGTGCGTTGTCAGCTGTGTCAAAACGGATGGGGTGACGGGACATGTAGTCAGCAGGGTTGTCAGCTCCTTTTCTGTACTCCATCTTGAAGTCGTAGGGCTGAAGTCTTAGTCCCCATCTCTCAATTCTGGCAGGAGGTTTTGATCTTGGGTTGTTCCATATAATCTCCAGAGCTTTGTGGTCAGTTACTAGAGTTACAGGATGACCATAAATGTACAGATGGAAGTGTTCACAACTCCACACAATGGCCAGAGCTTCTTTCTCTGTCTGTGAATATCTCCTCTCCACATCACTGAGAGATCGACTAGCATACGCTATTATATGCTTTTCTCCTTTTTCATCCTTTTGACTGAGAATAGCACCCAGTCCGACAGGGCTAGCATCCACAACTAACTCAGTCTCTTTGCTTGGGTCAAAGTATGACATAACTGTGTCACTTGTTAGACCGTTCTTTAATGCTTGAAATGCAGCTTGCTGTTCTGGACCCCATTCCCAGGGCAGGTCCTTTCTGGTTATCTTGCGAAGGGGCTCAGAGATAGAGGCAAAGTCTTTTATAAACCTGGAGCAATAATTGGCCATGCCCAGCAGGCTCTTGACTTCACTGACAGTCTGTGGTTCTGCAGCGTGTTGAACTGCAGCGACCTTCTTGGGGTCAGCTGAAACACCTTGTGCTGAGAAAACAAAACCGAAGAATTGAAGCCTGGATTTGTTGAACTCACATTTTTCACGGTTAAGTGTGAGACCGCTTTCTTTGAGTCTTTGGAACAGCGCTCTTAGGTTGTCGTCATGTTCCTTCTGAGAAGCGCCGTAGACTATGATGTCATCACTGAGGTTCTTGACGCCAGAGAGACCTTGTAGTGTTTGACATATGGTGTTTTGAAACACCTCAGCAGCGGAAGATATGCCAAAACTAAGCCTTTTGTAGCGCCTCAATCCAAGGTGAGTCGTGAATGTAGTTATGTACCTACTGTCTGGATGCAGCTCTAGTTGGTGATATCCAGCTCTCAGGTCCAGTTTAGAGAACACCGTAGCTCCATTTAACTCATGTATCACGTCATCCATGGTGGGAGTGATGTGACGTTCTCTTTCTATGGCCGTATTAGCTTGCCGCATGTCAACACAGATCCTTACTTAGGAGCTGCAACAATGGGCGAGACCCATGGCGTCGGGCCAGTGACCTCTTCAATGATACCATCTGCCTCCAGCTTCCGAAGCTCATCCTCAACCTTCTGGCGGATATGGAATGGCACTCGTCGATGAGGTTGACATGTGGGTTTGATGTCAGGATTTATATGTAGTTTCACCTGAAAATCTTGTAACTTTCCAATACCATGGAACAGTTCTGGATTGTTTGCCACCAGCTCATCAGCAGCTGTGCTATGCTGTGGTGTGGATGATACTGCAGTGACTATTTTAATCAGACCAAGTGTTTTCGATGTTTTATAGCTAAGTACATTAAAACAGTCACCTTTAATGACATAGAATGTGCACCTTGTTTTTTTCTGTCCCTTTTCCACGCTGCACTTGAATGCACCACTGACAGGCAAAGGAACATTGGAGCGGAAGGGGTAAATCTTGGTCGCACTGTGATTGAGCTGTGGGCGTGGCATTAGTGTCTCAAAACTCACTTCACTAATACAATTAGCTGAGGCTCCTGAATCGATTAGCACTTGCACATCACGGTCATTCAGCTTGATTTGCGTCTGTGGCAAGTCCGATGTATTGTCATCACTAACTGTGAACACATATTTATCATCACTGCTTGAGGAGTCATGTTGTGTTTCATTATCTGCAGCTTTTGTTATGTGGTGGACTTTTCTGGAGTGTTGTTTAACAGTGTATCTTTTAATACTGTCTTTGGATGTTGAGCGACATTGTTTAGCGAAATGGTTTAATTTTCCACAGGCTCTACATTCTTTGTTTTTAGCAGGACACTCACCATCATGAGGATATTTGCCTCCACAGTTCCTGCAGCGGTTGTTGTGAGTGAGATGCTGTTTTTCAGGCCACTTTCTATTGTTTGGATAGTGCTTATCCACGGGTTTCCTGTTAACTGCATTCACTGAAGGCGTAGCTGCTGTGTGTTTTTCCATGCCACTCGCTTGCATTTCCGACAGTTCAAGTGTCCTTGCGTGATCAAGGAGCTGATCCAAAGTCATATTTGGTTCCCTCAGTGCCTTCCTCCGCAGCCTAGATGACGTACAGCACTGTATTATTTGAGTTTTTATCTCCACCGTAGTATCTGCAAACTCACAATTCTTAGCCAGCATCTTCAGTCTAGTGTGATAATTGTCCAGACATTCTCCTGGTTCTTGCATGGCTTTTCTAAACATATAGACTTGGTACTGTGCGTTCTTCTTGGGAGAGAAATAGCCAGTTAGCTTCTCCTGCATGTCTGCATATTTATCATCCTGTGCTGCTAACGTGTCATATATGTCGTGCACACGTTCTCCTGCGATATGCAACAGCAATGCTTTAATTCTTGCATCTCCAGTAATGTTCATAGCAGTCACATAATTCTCAAACCTTTGCACCCATTTGTTCCACCGTGGTCCAATAGATCCAGGATCCGTTTCTGTGTCGAAAAGTGGTAGAGTTGCGTGTGCTGCGGCAGCCATGCTTGCTAGTTTTTATCCAAGTTGTACAGTCACGTTGTTCTGCTTTAGCTTCGTGGTCGCTATCAACTTGGTCTCCGTCTGTCCAGTTTACTTTTCTTTCACAGAAAAATGCCTCTTTGCGTCTTTTCCTTTACTCCTCGTCGCCAATGTAATGTTTGTAAAACCCCGAGATGAAACAGGCGGACAACGACGTAGCAATGCATATGCTTTTAATCCAGAGACTGCCGGTTACATTCACAAACAGTGCCTAACTAACCATGACTGCTCTATATATGTGACGCCCAATAGATGGCGTTGTTGCTTCACTTAAAGCTGTCATCAACATTACACCCCCCCCCCCCCCGAGTTTTCCCCGTAGACATCACTCCTCTGTAGCGAGAATAATAATGGCGGACCTGCCTAAAAGTTTTGCTCTCGGCTGGGGGTGGAGTCCATGGGCGGAGATACCAGGGGAGGAGAGGGGATTTTTTTTTTTTTTACCAGAATCCCACTGTGACATCACAAAGAGAGCATAATTGAAACACAGCATTTTTCTCTGTGTTGTAAAACTTATGCAGACCACAAACAAAGGACTGGATGGATTTATCTCAAATTTTGTGGGTCTGTAGACACTCAGGTTACCCAAATAAATGTCCACAAATACTGTCAAACTGGATTTTTCTTTTCCTTTAATATATGAAGCAATGGTCACTGCATGTGTTCTTGTTAGTAAATAAAAAGAAGAAATAGCACAAAGACCTTCAGTGAGTGCAGTGGATGTTTATCACGGCTTTTTTGCTTCTCTGAGCTGTTCTGCAGATAAACTTTGATAAAATATGATTATTAAAGCAGAAATGTGTCCGTTAATGATATTTAACTGAATGTACGCTCAGTGTCCAGTTTATTTGTTCCACTAATATGAATTATAAACAACTTCTTACAAGCTGAGCAGTTAAAAATACTCACTAGTAGCTAATTAAGGGTTATTGATTCGGAATAGTGCAAGTGGAATTTATTTCTAAAGCTGGTTTGAACAAACTTTTTACAAGTGCAACAAGACTAATTCAAATGTTCTTGTTTATGATTTGATAAGAAAATGTAGAAATTCACAGAGGTAAGTTTTGCACACGAGGTCGTATCACATCACAGATTTTGAGAACGATGATTAAAACACATGTGGAGTCTCAGAGACCCAGAAACAGATTTCTGTTCTGACAACCCAAACAAGTCAACCCTTCAAAATCATGTTTATAAACCATTCTAATAAATCAACTTGAGGGCTTTGAGGTCACCATCACCCCATACTGACGTTCATTTATTTACCTACAGTTTGATTAACTGTGGTCTCCGACCTGCAAGAGGCTTTTTAAGTGCTCCTCAGTATCGTCTTTTTTAATGTTTTATCATGCTGTATTTTACTTTTCACAGCTCCAGGATGATTTACGTTTCCAACACACGGTCCCTTCACTATCAGCATGGTGCCTTCACTGACCTGCTGTTCTACACTGTTGTCTTCCTCGCCCTGATGAACTCATGTAGAGGTAAGTTACAAACATTACAAACAGTGTGGTTCATGTTGACATGAAGAGTTATTTAAATTACTGAAGTTTAAAGTGATACTTCACCTGTTGAAACATGAATCTGTATTGACATTGGGTCATATATTTAGTAGAATTGTGAAATAAATTTTGAAGTTGGTGCCTTCTTGGCTGTGAAAAAGCAGAAAGTGTCTTTTTGGCTCACCGCAGGCCACTCCCACTAAGGTCCTCTAGTTCAGAATCAGAAATACTTTGTTAATCCCAGAGGGAAATTCGATCGATAGTTTCTCCAAAATATACAATATAGCAGTAGAAATATAGAAATAAAAACATTTACAGACATATTTACTTCAACACATAAAGCTGTTTCCTCAACTGATTCAGAGATTTCTTCCAGAATTCTTGGAAATTCCTGGCGGAAAACAGACTCTATGTCTGTGTCCATAGGCAAACAGTGAGAGCACCGACACTACCAGTCCGCCCCAGCTTCTCGTCCTCACCGCCGCCGACAGGCAGGCATCATGTCTCTGTTGCTGAGCTGGCAGCGGCGGCAATATAGCAATATAGCTGCGAGACGGTTGCTGCCCACATGCTGGTCTTGTGTTGTGGAGCCCAGCCGCCGGGCTCCCCGCGGTCAGGCTCGCGGTGGCCGGGCTCTGAAAATATCAGGAACTAGCGTTGTAGTTTCACCCCGCTAACCGCAACAGTTTCCAGTGACGCAAAAATCGTCATTTTGCGTCACTGGAAGCTCCTTTTCAGACTTAGAAATACAAAGATTTCCCATCTGAGGGGAAAATGAGGGAGAGATACACGACCATTCAGAAATACTACCAGGTATCTAATGATACAAAGCTTAAAGTGAAGTATCCCTTTAAGTTTGTGCTTCTAATGACACCATATGGCTCACATTTGCTGAGCTGTAGGAATAAAAAATGAATCCCTGTTTGTTTGCAGCTCAGTCTGAGGTGATCGTTCCATCTCAGCCAGTAGTTTCATTGGTGGGTGAAGACGTTATTCTGCCATGTCACCTGGACCCCGTCATGAATGCTTTTGACATGACTGTGGAGTGGGTGAGACCTGACCCGAACCCCAGATTTGTCCTGGTGTGGCGTCACGGCCAAGAACTGGAGACTATAAAACATCCGTCCTTCAGTGGAAGAACATCAGTGTTCATCGATGAGCTGGAGAAGGGAAACATCTCACTGAAACTCTCCAAAGTTAAAGTCTCTGATGAGGGAGGATACAAATGCTTCCTGCGTGCATTGTCAAAAATGTCCACTGTTCAGCTTGTAGTAGGTAAGAGGACATGTTTTTATGATTATTTAATAAATGTTCATGCAGCGGTCGTGGATTTGTTGCTGATGAGAGAGGAATATGTTAGAAAGGATATGTGCATTCAAATCTTTCATTGGTGCTTTCAAAGTGTTTATCTGTCCAGATGATAACGACACATGACGTGATAGTTTGCACACAGAAACAACATGACAACATGTTCACAATACTATCAGTGTGATTGACTAAACTACTCAAAAAGCTTAAAGGGGCTATATGTAACTTTTTACACGTATCAATCGTTTTTTATCGTCCATTAATAAGCGAACGGTTAACTCGTGAAAAAGTAGATGTTCATCTGTGTTGCCTGAATAAAAAAAAATTTCTGCGAAAGCTCCAGGAAGTGACATTTTATGTATGTTCTCAATGTCCTCCTCACTCCGCTCCGCTTACAGAGATCAACAGTACAAACTCATCACACACTCCTGCTCTCAGCCAGTGCCTGCAGAGACTGTCGTTTGGAGAATGAATACAGACACACAGACTCCTTCACAGACTTTCACATGTATGACCACTTACCTCCTCTGTAAACATTATGCTGGTAAATATCCAGTGTTTCGCGGCCGATGATGATGCTCGTTTGTGTACGTAGGAGAGCATATGACGAGCACGCGAAGGAGAGCGAGCAACAGGTTACTGGTACAGTTCGCCTAACAGCCATGCGGTGTCACTACAAGCCAAGGGGCAACCTCCGGTCTCGAAAAATGAAGCCTATGCGGAAGTACAAAAAACTGCAGTTCCTCGAGGTTCCACTTGAGGCTGGCTGCAGAAGCGCCGGAAGTGCCATAAGCCCACAGCCAAAAAAGCCCGTTTTTAGCACAGGAATCAACATGTTTACAGCCTGGTTCAAAAAACGAGATATATCTGAGAAGTTGACGGCCCCTTCTCCTCACACTGTGGGGGGGTGAATTTTTTTATAACTCATCGGATTTTATTCTATTAAGGAAAACGACTATGCCCATATTTGGTTGTGTCAGATTTGATTGACAGCTCTGCGTGCTGCATCTGTCTGTCAGGTCAGGAGGTCAGGAGGTCAGGAGGCTAACAGCTTGATCCGTCTGATTTCTCCTCTTTCTTACTTCGTTTGGAGAGTTTGTTTAACACATATCTGACAACATACATGGCTTGCTGTGCGGTTAACAGACCATCCAACAAGTTGATGCTTCAGTTTTCTTCGGTAAGTGATATAGTAGTGTTATATTTACTGTATACTTGTGTGTCGGTATTTATATTTACGGACCTAGCTTGTTTAGCGTTAGCTTGTAAACCAGTCGGCTAACTGTGTAGCTCATTATTTACATTATTTACATTATTTACAATGGTTTAGAAATGTTTGTTGTTAAGATGTTGTTGTTGAAAATAGTGAGTTTGTGTGATGTTAGAAGCTAAAGGTTCATCTCGGTGGTTAACCACAGACTGTAAATATGGTTATCTGACGTTATGATGAATGTTATACTCCACGTAAATGTGGACATTAAAAAACAAACTTTGTGTAGTAATTATCCGTCAGTAACATAAACTGAACTGAACCTCATATGCTGTGTAGGTTATAGAGGATGACATTAAAGTTACATGGTTGATGTAGTGTCTTAAGATTTGTGCAAACTGTTAACAAATAAAAAAACTTCACTTTGTAAGAGCATCTGTAACCATTAAGAACTATATTAATAACCATATTAATTTTCACTGAACTCATACACAGAATATAGCTGTAGAAACATAAAATATAAATAACATGGAATGAAAATAAGATATAAAGCACATAGATATAAAGTATAAGAAATAGTTTGAAGAATACAGCCATGTACTGAGCTCATGTTAATAATAAATGAGTTACTGTATGTTCTGTACTAAAGCACAGAGAGTTGGGACCTGTTAATGATTTAAATAATTCAGATTATATTTGTTTCATGTTAAGATGAAGTACTATCCACAATAAACTGCTTAATTATTCCTCACACAAAATCTGAGACAATTTGATGTGGAATATCATTGTGTGAGTGAGAGAGCTGAAAACAGCATGATTACGACAATGTTTATCTTCTTAACTTTAAATAGATGTTGATTACCTGAATACCGTACCTTTGTTGTCTGGGTAGTACACTGCTGAATTTATAAATGTGCTCTTACACACAGATGAATACAGAAAAATAGATGAGAACAAACAAAATGATTTAATGAATAACTGATATTTTCTCTCTTTCTTTGCCATCCGGAAGACCCCTCACTAAAAGTCCATGTTCTCCTGGATCCATGTCACATGCTCGAGCTTCTTCTGAATGACTTTTCAACAGTCGACGTTCTGCTGAGAGAAGATGGCCAGCAGATAAGACAGCAGTACATGAAGGAGCTCCACAAACTTCAGAAGAAGGAGGAGGAGGGTTTGCACTTTGGAAGACTGTATTCATGCTGTTCAAATAAAACTAGATCTCCTCCAAACAACTTGCAATCAAACCATTTTCTTCCCATTTTAAAACCCTTTGTCCAGTTTAGATGGGAGAAGTTGATATTATGTGATATTGATCAGGGAAGACTACATTTCTAAATCATTTTTAACTGTGTTTTTATTCACAAGTTATTGATCTTATTTACTCTCGATGTATCTTGATTTAAGAATGGGGCTGTGTTTAAGGGCAAATGTGGCAATGACTCTGTTCCATCCCACTTTCAGAAATGAACTGCATTAGTATTTATCAAAAGAATAAAAAGTTGTGTAAAAGTAGACTTCCTTCCCTAAGCTATTGAGTTGAGCATTAATGCACATTTTAGTCTTGTCATTTCAAATCTGAAATGTATACTCATAAGTAGACATAAAGGAGTGCATTTATATAGAAATATTTAATTAATCTGAAAAACAACATTAAAAAAAATCTGTTTTTACAGCAGAGATTAACATGTTTACAGCCTGGTACAAAACAAACAAATAGGTGTGATTAGCTCATGTCTCGATGGACACACACTGTATGGGGGGTGAATGTTTTGATGACTCATCAGTTTTGATTTGATGAAGAATAAGAGTTATTTACAATAAGGCGTGTAGCTGACCAGCTTGACAGGCGGGTGCGGTGTAACGGTTTGTCAAGAGGTTTAAAACACGCCTCAGCTCCAGCTCTCAGCCTGTGGGTGACATCACTCAGGCCATCCGGGGGAGACCTCCCTCGCAGCGAGTTGTTGAAGAGAAGCAACTGAAGTCCACCTCAGAAGAACCAACAAATACAGATGTTGTTGAGGCTCAGGTTTCTTCCTCTGTCTCTGCAGCTCTCTGGGCACCTCGACGGACCAGTCACCAGTAATCCACACTGTGTCTATAGGAGAAATACAAAGGTGTTCAATTAATACCTCAGACAAGACAAAATGTACAGTTAACTACATGTGACAGCTCAGGGTGTTTTTTTGTTATGAGCCACATCTGCAGGAATAATATTGAACAAGGTAGCTGCAACTCATCATAATAGATGCCAGTCTTAAACACTATTTTTTCTAATACTTAAAGTTTTTGGTGTGAAGCTGACACTGTCCACAGACTCCATGACTTCACGGGGTTCTATAGAAAACAAATGTCTTATAATAAATACTAAATAATTATTTTTCAATTGTCATGTTCACCTCATCGCTGTTGACATCAGTAAATATAAGACACAGACATTCCTCTTTTTGTCAGAACAGTAACATGAACTGTATGCTTTGTAATATTGATTTCTTCTGGATGTCTCATATTTATTTACAGTCTATGGATAAAACTTTGTTAATGTATTTCTCTGCTAACACTGACAAAGACTAACTGTTCTGACAAATAACTAATAACCATAGTTGTATATTTAAAAAAGTGTAGTTTTAAGACTTTAATTAAATATTTGGGTTGAATATAATTAGTTTTAACTGTGTTGTAGAAAAGTTAAATGTTAACTTACTGTTTGTAGAGTTTTCTCAGGACGAGCAGGAGTAGTTGATGATAGCAGCCTAGCTGTTAGCTATGCTGTGAAGTGGACTGCTAACGTCGAGCTGAATGGGCGGAGTTAAGTCCCGCCGGTCCCGCCTTACTGCTGTTGCTAGGTTGATCCGAAGTTAGGTTGAGACTGCAAATCCAATATGGATGTGGCCGTCGATTGGACTCATTTTCTGCCTATGTAACAGACGGGTCAGGGTTCGTCCAGTAATATTTACAGTCTATGCTACAAGCGCAGTATTTTGTTACATATAGCCCCTTTAAACAGCTTAAACGTTACTGTTGATGCACGTAGCAGCCATGTTGGATTTAACTCGGCCTACTGAAGGTTCTCTGAGTTTCCTGGTTGGAATTCTGACTTCAGAGGGGCGTTCCTGATGACATATCAGACTGGCAAATCCACATTTCCGACTTCCCAGATCAAATGCAACGTACCATGTGTCTGTACCTTTAAATGTAAATGAGCTGTGTCTGACCACGCCCCCTCTCTGGAAGGGCTCGGGTGTACTCGGTCTTTCTCGCTCCATGTCCTATTGTTTACGGTGATAAGGCAGACTCAGAGGGCAGAACAAACACCTAGCTGTGGGAGTGTCACCCACCTGGGGGAGGGGTTACTGCCCTTTGTGATGTCATGAAGGGAAAATCTCCAAACGGCCTGTTTGAGCACACATTTTCTAAAAAGTGGAACAGGCAAAAGATGGAGAGGATGGACTTTTCTCATTATTGGGGGTTTGTAGACAGGCTAGAGACACATGTTAGAGTTAGAGGAACATGGTGAAGTGTGTTTGGCATAATGTGTGACCTTTAATAGAGACCTTATGATGATGTAAGAAATCTCTCCTCTGTAGGTTCTGTCTCCTCACCTGTTGTTCAGATGACCAAAAACAACAATGGAGTGTTGTTAGAGTGTGAGTCTGCAGACTGGTATCCAGAGCCAGAGATGTTTTGGCTGGACGGCGAGGGAAACCTCCTCTCTGCTGAACCCACTGAGACAGTCAGAGGTCCTGATGGTCTCTACACTGTCAGCAGCAGAGTGACTGTGGAGAAGAGACATGGGAGAAAGTTCACCTGTAGAGTCACACAGAGCAAGATCAACCAGACCAGAGAGAAGCACCTCACTATTCCAGGTAAATATAAGTCATTCATTATTTATGTGATCAATGAGCTGAACAGTAAATACAAACAATATTTTCTTCTATTTCAGATCATTTCTTTGTGGTCCCTACTCCCAGTCCCTCCAGTACTCCTCGTACTCATGTTGTTATCGGCGCTGTGATTGGCTGTGCTGCTTTGCTGTTCATTCCTGTGATCATCTTTGTTGTGTGGAAATGGAGACAAAAGAAATTCAGTAAGTGACAAACTGTCAGTCTTCTGATTGTAAGACTCCTAAAGGTTTTATGAAGTCATGCAGACGTTTGATGATGTATTGATGAGATTAGAGTTCAAGAAGTGATTAGCATTTAGTTTTAGTTTCATTTGCATACATCCATTTATGATGAGGTCAGCTTTTATTCACAAACTTCACCAGTTGTTCCATCTTTTGTGTCTTCACAGAAAACAAGAAGAGGAGACGTGAGGATGGAAGTGAACACTCTGAGGAAGAAAAACCAGTCACATCTAAAAGTGATGAAACAGGATTTCAGGTTGTGAATGAAAAAGAAGAAAACCTTCCACTCATTTCAGTTAAAGAAGAAGAGAATAATGCTGACACTACAGGAGAAAAGAGTGAGACTGAAGATGAGCTTGTGACAGAGCCAGTAAAAGACATCGTCTCTGCAGCAGGAAAACGTGAAATGAAGGAAACAGATCTACCTGTGATTCTAAAAGAAGAAGAAACAAACCAAGAACAGGGACAAAGACAAAGACGAGAAACAAATGATGGAGACGAGAGTGAACAGGAGACAGTGAAACCAGTTACAGACGATTCAGGACTTTCAATACAAATAAAACACATCAACACTGATCAGAAGATGGAGAGGGAAGAGACACAGCAAGAGGCAGTGAGTGATGAAGACGAGAAAGAGACAAAAACTGAGAAAGAGAGACCAAAGATGGATTATAGGGAGGAGCAAACAAATAAAGGAGGATCTGGATCAACAGGATGGAAGAAGCAACAGGAGAACCGGAGAGAAGAAATCAAACTGAAGGCAGATAGAGAGAGCAAAGAGAAGCTTCAGTCAGAGATGAAAAAAAGAAAACCTGAGGATGACAAACCAAACCAAGAGCAGGAACAGGGACGAGAAACAAATGATGGAGACGAGAGTAAAGAGGAGACAGTGGGGCTTTTTGAGAAGGAATTTCTTGATACCTATAGTTTGACGTTATTGTATCCAGAGTGGTCTCCTTATTTACATCCAAATCAATGTTTTAATCCCTGAGAATATCTGTGATGTGAACCTCACACATGATGCACACCAGCTATTGTTGCACACTTGAAGAAATGACTCTCAGTGTCTTTTATATGTTTAATGTAGAGCTCAGAAACTGTAAATGTACACAAACAGAAGAGCACATTGTTGGCAACAAGCTTCCGCACATCTTCATTTCTCAGCACATCTAGCTTCAATGTGACTTTACTGTTTGACTCACAAAGTAGTACACTCCATCTTGTGGCGAAAACAGGTAATAACACCTACAGTACTTGAGACCACATTGTTAAACAACAAAGATATTTAGGGGATACTTGTTTTTAAACACTTAAGAACTTCCTGTTCTCACACTATTAAAACTGTTATGATTGGGGCCCTGGTGGAGCAGTGGCCTCAAAGCGGGCGGCCCGGGTTCGAATCCAGCCTGTAGCTCCTTTCCCGCATGTCATTCCCTACTCACTCTCCCTGATTTCTGACTCTATCCACTGTCCTATCTCTACATTAAAGCCCCCCCAAAGAATGTTATGATTGGATTATGATAAAAATTAAATGCATCTATTTTACCATTAGTTTGTTGTTATATGACAAAATGTTTTCCAACAATCTCACACATTTCAGTTTAATCAGTAGTGTCTGCAAGGTTTCTATCTCGTCCTCTGCTGATCTCTCTCTCTCTCTCTCTCTCTCTCTCTCTCTCTCTCTCTCTCTCTCTCTCTCTCTCTCTCTCTCTCTTCTCCTGTTCATCATCTGCAGCTTTCTGTCTGGATAGAGAGAATAAAAGCATGTCAAAGTGATCCCTCAATAATTGTTCACTAATTGAACAAAAACACTTACGATCACAAAGACAAACACACATACTCTTATGTACATATTTTGCAAAATTCAGAAGGGACTGAGTTATTTTTTCTGTCTGGATATGAACCCTCAAACATCTCTCATTCTGCAGCTGTAACACTGACAGAGTGCCTAAACACAGTCATACTCTCAGCTGCAGCAGGAAAAAAGGTTTCTATCTCGTCCTCTGTCTCTCTCTCTCTCTCGCTCTGTCTCTCTCTCCCTCTCTCTCTCTCTCTCTCTCTCTCTCTCTCTCTCTCTCGACAGGTAGATCGCTGACTGATTCTCAGTCGATCGCGAGATGTTTAGTCAATATAAAATAAAATTGTAAAATAGAAACGTGATTTCAATTTCATCTCATTGCAGTGTTTCCCACACAGAGACGATACCTGAGTGGGGAGCCCAAGTATACTTCCTACCTGTGTATTTTTCATTTATTCATGAAATTGCTGCGTGCATGAGAGAGAGAGAGAGAGAGAGAGAGAGAGAGAGAGAGAGAGAGAGCGCCTAAGAGAGAGTGCAGGCACGCGCAAGGACGTGCAGGTAAAACCGGGTAAATGTTTTATCAAAAAGTCATAAATAGAAACTATGCTCTGAGTATTAAGCGCATTTGATGAAGCTGCAGCTACTTTTCTCTGCTCCACTCTGCTGTCATGACTGTGAGCACGCTGAGACACACCAACATACAGCGTTAACGCACACACACACACACACACACACACACACACACACACACACACACACACACACACACAGACACACACACACACGCACACGCACACGCACACGCACACGCACGCACGCACGCACGCACGCACGCACACACACACACACACACACACACACACACACTTGCACTGGAGCGCCAACCACACAGTTGATCCGTGATCCGTACGGACCGAGGCGGGAACACACGTGATCCGGTCAAACGGTGTCTGCAGCTAATTTAACAAAAGCAACATCATCTCACAGCAGCCTGCTGTCGTCTGTGAACATCTCCACACAGATTAAAGTTGTTTGTTGCAAACTAAATTATATGTGATATAAATACAAACGTAATATTAAAATGTACCCTAAAATAAGAGTTTAAAAAAAAAGTATGTCGATATTGTATTATTTTTTACTACTCACAGAACTGTCATTTATTACATCTGAGATTATTCTCTGTTTGTTGTGTGCGTATTAAATGCGTTTGTAGGCTGTCGGTAAAGGCTACGGCTCACTATGTGGACTGGTAGATCTCGGCAGACTGGCAACTTCAAAAGTAGATCTTGGTTCAAAAAAGGTTGGGCACCCAACAGGTGTTATGGAGAGAATTGCATGCGCACCTTTCAGGACACAATTTCTACACTGATGGATTTTACATCCATCTTTAAATTTCCTCTACAAACACATTAGAGTCAAACACTGTTTGCAGGTCAGAACAATAAGGACACTTTACGTTTATCAAGTGTAAACTGCACATAGTCTACTTTGTCGTCACAGATCTGCCCGCAGAAATATGAGACCGTTTTCTGACACTTCCGCGAGGGGTGCATTTCTCGACATAACACCAGCAGTCTACATTACTGTGAGTGAAAGCTGAAGCTGTGAATATCTTTCTAACTTTACTGAAGTTCTGAAGCCTTTAATCCTTGTTGGAGGTATTTAATTGGGGTTAGAATTAGTTTTTGTATTTAGTAAAACTAATATTTGGGTGGTGTTGTTTATTTAATTATTCTACACGTTTTCTTTTTTGCTAGTTATTTGTTTAGTAAATTTAGTTTTGTATTAGTATTTTGTTAGGTATTTGGGTAATACTGTGGGCACCGGAGATTATTTAAGTAAGCGGCAGGTAGAGGGCCAGCATGCACCTGGGTGGGCCTATATTGTTTTTTATCAGGTCAAGAGAGGCAGCGGGAGCCACGATTTTCTTTGTTCTTTTGTTTGTTTTCATCAAATAAACCAGCAAAATACCGCAGCTCCTGCATGGACGTTGGATTTCTTTTGCCTGTGTACATTACATTCCCCATGGTGTATCAGTGGTCATTTCATTATTTTTGATATTAGTTTATTTAGTTGTTTTTTTTGTTGTTTTGGACAAATAGCCACCACAATCCTTCATTGAACGGTATGAACGGTCACGTCCACTGAAGCTCATAAAGCCGATGAAACTTGAACACACCTTTTTATTACAGGTGATCTGAGGATCTGCTTATCTCTTTTTATCGGACTTTGACCCATCAGAGTCCTCGGTAGACTTCCACAACGATCCAACAGGTATGAATATGTTTGAATTAATGTGTTCATTTTAGGTTTATAACACGCTGAAAAACAATTTCTCTTTGTTTAAAGATTAAACACGCAGACTAGACTTTCTGTTTTCTTAGGGACAGATGCTCCCACGATGTATTTATGGAATTAAGTTAAAATGCATATAACCAGCAGCTGGTTTTGACTTTAGTCTTTTACTCCGTCGGTAACCGGGACAAACTTTAACAGTGGTGAACTTCCTGCTGAGCCTTCTTAATTTAAAACGGTCTTTATATAAAACATTTAAGTCTACCTAATGACAAACTGTCCGTTTATGTATGAAAGTTGTTAAATTCACTTTATCAAGCACCAGAGGAGGTTTGTGACCCTGTATAAACCAGCTCTCTCAGAACGCTCCATTTGGTGTGTGTGTCTCTTTAAATCAGTGGTTCTCAAACTATGGTAGTACACAGGACTCCCTGTGGTGGTACACAAAGAAAATCCACATTATAAAAAAAACACCCGTTCAGCATAAAACAACATTTTATTTTGATCATACTCTTATTTTATCTGTCTTGTATCTATTGAGTTGTATTTATATCAAATGTGTTTTCCCCTCTAAATTAATTAGTTTATGCTCGAACGTACACAGACATAAACAACAACAGGAGTACGCCTCACGTTTTGAAAAGTTCCACTCGATATTCCGTTATAGTTACTAGTACTGAAACATCAGCAAGCAGCTGTAGGCCTACATTAACAGATATTCTGTTATTTATTGGAGTTCAGCACAGAATCGGCAGCAAGCAGCTGTACATTAACATTTTTAAAACGGAGCCAGGAGAAACTTCAGTTTTGATGCATGTAGGGACAGTGGAACTTATCGCTCCCCCTCCCTCTCTCTCTCTCTCTCTCTTACTCTGAAGCTGATGTGATTCTGCTCTATTTTGCTGTCTTAACACCAGAGGTGTAAAGAGTACTAGTATATTCTACTTAAGTAAAAGTACTGTTACTTTGATAACATTTTACTTAAGTACAAGTAAAAATACCAGTTTAAAAATGTACTTTAAGTAAAAGTTACTTAGTTACTTTTTTAACAACACATCTCTCTTGTGTCGTGAAAAAAGGACGAGAGGATTTTAATCTCAACGTTTTTTTAATTAAAGGCCAATCTTTACAAAGATTTATCTTTTCAGATAAACATTTTCTTTTCTACCCCATTGACAAAAACAAAACATACATAATGATGAATAAATAATCAAGGATTATATGTTCAAGTAATCAGCTGTTTTATGAATGGAAATGTTTAAAGACTTTATATATGATTTTTTGATCCAGCAGATGTCACCCTTGAGCACCAGCATGAAACCAAAAAACAACTTGCGCTGCATTGTTGTGTTAGCATGCTACTGCTAGCGATCTTTATTATGCTCGTATCTTCACACTGCATGTAAATTTACCTGAAATGAGCGTGATCTAGAAACACAGTTAAGCAGTGAGTACAGTATGCTATTCTTCTTTTCTCTAGTCCCTCAATCAAACAACTTTTATACTCGAGGGGATGAGCCGGCCAGCTGGCCTGGCGATGTAAACAAACTGAAGATAGGACTCTGAAAGTATCACAGACAGTGGGACTCGGGTGTTACACCCATTGTAGACAGTCATGACTCACAGAGTTATTTTCAGAGGATATACTTGATTTCTATTTAAGTGTGAAAAATCGCATGTAAAGCCTTTAAAGCAGAAATGTGTGCGTTGATGATATTTAACTGAATGTACGCTCAGTGTCCAGTTTATTTGTTCCTCTAATATGAATTATAAACAACTTTTTACAAACTGAGCAGTTAAAAATACTCACTAGTAACTAATTAAGGGTTATTGATTCGGATTAGTGCGAGTGGAATTTTTTCCTCATGTAGAAATTCACTGTGAAATGCAATGATTGTATCCCTTTGTAATGTCCTGTATTTATATTTCTTGTGATTTTTTATAATGATATGGATGTATGGGTCTGAAATAAAGTATAAAGAATCACATCACAGATTTTCAGAACGATGATTAAAACACATGTGGAGTCTCAGAGACCCAGAAACAGATTTCTGTTCTGACAACCCAAACAAGTCAACCCTTCAAAATCATGTTTATAAACCATTCTAATAAATTAACTTGAGGGCTTTGAGGTCACCATCACCCCATACTGACGTTCATTTATTTACCTACAGTTTGATTAACTGTGGTCTCTGACCTGCAAGAGGCTTTTTAAGTGCTCCTCAGTATCGTCTTTTTTAATGTTTTATCATGCTGTATTTTACTTTTCAGAACTCCAGGATGATTCACGTTTCCAACAGACGGTCCCTTCACTATCAGCATGGTGCCTTCACTGACCTGGTGTTCTACACTGTTGTCTTCCTCGCCCTGATGAACTCATGTAGAGGTAAGTTGCAAACATTACAAACAGTGTGGTTCATGTTGACATGAAGAGTTAGTTAAATTACTGAAGTTTAAGTTTGTGATTCTAATGACACCATATGGCTCACATTTGCTGAGCTGTAGGAATAAAAAATGAATCCCTGTTTGTTTGCAG
The DNA here is from genome assembly GCF_963930695.1 of Labrus bergylta. Taxonomy (NCBI): domain Eukaryota; kingdom Metazoa; phylum Chordata; class Actinopteri; order Labriformes; family Labridae; genus Labrus; species Labrus bergylta. Next base: position 27,694,109 of record NC_089196.1, on the reverse strand, counting down.
CTCAGTCTGAGGTGATCGTTCCATCTCAGCCAGTAGTTTCATTGGTGGGTGAAGACGTTATTCTGCCATGTCACCTGGACCCCGTCATGAATGCTTTTGACATCACTGTGGAGTGGGCGAGACCTGACCTGAACCCCAGATTTGTCCTGGTGTGGCATCACGGCCAAGAACTGAAGACTAAAAAACATCCGTCCTTCAGTGGAAGAACATCAATGTTCATCGATGAGCTGGAGAAGGGAAACATCTCACTGAAACTCTCCAAAGTTAAAGTCTCTGATGAGGGAGGATACAAATGCTTCATGCCTACATTGTCAAAAACCTCCACTGTTCAGCTTGTAGTAGGTAAGAGGACATGTTTTTATGATTATTTAATAAATGTTCATGCAGCGGTCGTGGATTTGCTGCTGATGAGAGAGGAATATGTTAGAAAGGATATGTGCATCCAAATCTTTCATTGGTGCTTTCAAAGTGTTTATCTGTCCAGACGATAACAACACACGATGTGATAGTTTGCACACAGAAACAACATGACAACGTGTTCACAATACTATCAGTGTGATTGACTAAATTACTCAAAAAGCTTAAACAGCTTAAATGTTACTGTTGATGCACGTAGCAGCCATGTTGGATTTAACTTGGCCTACTGAAGGTTGTTCTGAGTTTCCAGATTGGAATTCTGACTTCAGAGGGGCGTTCCTGATGACATATCAGACTGGAAACTCCAAATTTCAGACTTCCCAGATCAAAAGCAACGCACTATGTGTCTGTACCTTTAAATGTAAATGAGCTGTGTCTGACCACGCCCCCTCTCTGGAAGGGCTTGGGTGTACTCGGTCTTTCTCGCTCCATGTCCTATTGTTTACGGTGAGAAGGCAGACTCAGAGGGCAGAACAAACACCTAGCTTTGGGAGTGTCACCCACCTGGGGGAGGGGTTACTGCCCTTTGTGATGTCATGAAGGGAAAATCTCCAAACGGCCTGTTTGAGCACACATTTTCTGAAAAGTGGAGCAGGCAGAAGACAGAGAGGATGGACTTTTCTCTTCTTTGAGGGGTTTATAGACAGACTAGGGACACATATTAGAGTTAGAGGAACATGGTGAAGTGTGTTTGGCATAATGTGTGACCTTTAATAGAGATCTTATGATGATGTAAGAAACCTCTCCTCTACAGGTTCTGTCTCCTCACCTGTTGTTCAGATGACCAAAAACAACAATGGAGTGTTGTTAGAGTGTGAGTCTGCAGACTGGTATCCAGAGCCAGAGATGGTTTGGCTGGACGGCGAGGGAAACCTCCTCTCTGCTGAACCCACTGAGACAGTCAGAGGTCCTGATGGTCTCTACACTGTCAGCAGCAGAGTGACTGTGGAGAAGAGACATGGGAGGAAGTTCACCTGTAGAGTCACACAGAGCAAGATCAACCAGACCAGAGAGAAGCACCTCACTATTCCAGGTAAATATAAGTCATTAATTATTTATGTGATCACTGAGCTAAACAGTAAATTTAAACAGAATTCTTTTTTGCAATTTCAGATCATCTATTCATGTTCCCCAGCACTGTTGTTATCGGCGCTGTGATTGGCTGTGCTGCTTTGCTGTTCATTCCTGCGATCATCTTTGTTGTGTGGAGACTGAGACAAAAGAAATTCAGTAAGTGACAAACTGTCAGTCTTCTGATTGTAAGACTCCAAAAGGTTTTATGAAGTCATGCAGACGTTTGATGATGTATTGATGAGACTAGAGTTCAAGAAGTGATTAGCATTTAGTTTTAGTTTCATTTGCATACATCCATTTATGATGAGGTCAGCTTTTACTCACAAACTTCACCAGTTTCTCCATCTTTTGTGTCTTCAAAGAAAACAAGAAGAGGAGACGTGAGGATGGAAGTGAACACTCTGAGGAAGAAAAGCTAGTCACATCTAAAAGTGATAAAACAGGATTTCAGGTTGTGAATGAAGAAAAAGAAGAAAGACTTCCACTCATTTCAGTTAAAAAAAAAGAGAACAATGCTGACAAAACAGGAGGAAAGAGTGAGACTGAAGATGAGCTTGTGACAGAACCAGAGCCAGTAAAAGACATCGTCTCTGCAGCAGCAGAACGTGAAATGAAGGAAACAGATCTACCTGTGATTCTAAAAGAAGAAGAAACAAACCAAGAGCAGGAACAGAGACAAAGACGAGAAACAAATGATGGAGACGAGAGTAAAGAGGAGACAGTGAAACCAGTTAGAGATGATTCAGGACTTTCAATACAAATAAAAAACATCAACACTGATCAGAAGATGGAGAGGGAAGAGACACAGAAAGAGGCAGTGAGTGAAGAAGACGAGAAAGAGACAAAAACTGAGAAAGAGAAACCAAAGAAAAGAGGAGGCTCTGGATCAACAGGACAGAAGACGCAAAAGGAGAACTGGAGAGAAGAAATCAAACAAGACACTTACAAAGGAGCAGTCAGTAATAAAAATACAAAAAAGGTCATGGAAACACAAAGCAAATATAAAATGAGAAGAGAAGAAACGAAGAGACGAGCAGCTGAACGCAGAAAAACAACAAATAATAAAGCTGGAGGAGTCACAGAGGAGGTAAAAGTAGAGGGTAGAGAAGGAAGAGATGAGGGGTCAGAAACTGATGAAGGAGCTGAAATTGAAACTCGAAGGAAGAAAGAAAATATACAAACAGAATTCAAACGAGGAGGGGAGGATCATCATTCAGTCATTAATGAAGAGATCGGAGAGAGAGAGGAGCTGAGGGTCAAGATGAACTGCAGGAAGAGGAGGATGGAGAAATTGTTAAACCTCAACATGTCACATGGAGGATCAAACCACATAGAACGCAAGAGAGCAATGAGGACCAGGAAGATTTGGAAGAAAACAGTGAAGAAACATGATTTTCTCCAAAATATAAAACAGTACCAGGATGAGGAAGAGGGAGATGTTAGTATGGAGTCTGAAGAAGAAACTTAAGAAGAGAAATATTAAACCATGAGGAAGAAGCTTTGAGTAAAGAAGAGAAGGGAGATGAGCTGAAACAGAAAACAGTCGACATTAGGCGACTCAGCAGAGAAGAGGAACTGAATGATGGAGCGCTGAGCAGCTTATTTATCTTTTTAACAAATCATTAGAAGAGGATTTTTGAAGACTTTTGGATTTTGAAATTGTCAAATCAATCACAAAGAAAACAACGAGATGTGGAATTATTATTAGATGTTTTTCATCTAAGTTTTATCAAAATGCCAACCAGTGCATCCACCAACATGGCAGACATTTTTAAAATTCAGTGACTGATATAAAGTTACACTAACAGACAGCGAGCATGAAATGTGGACCTCAAATTCACTTGACAACTTCTTTCATTCATCATTTACCTGTTTGCACTGTTTACCTCTTATCAACTGTCACTGTGTCAAACTATTTGTTTATTGTTTATTAAATCTACCTCACTGCGATGTGGTTGGTCTGAAGACTTTGTGGGGATTTTTGTGGAGGATTTTTTTGATACCTCTATTTTGATATCATTGTATTCAGAGTGGTCTCCTTATTTACATCCAAATAAATGTTTTAATCCCTGAAAATATCTGTGATGTGAACCTCCAGAGGTGTAAAGAGTACTAATATATTCTACTCAAGTAAAAGTACTGTTACTTTGATAAAATTTTACTTAAGTACAAGTAAAAGTACCAGTTTAAAAATTTACTTTAAGTAAAAGTTACTTAGTTACTTTTTTAAGAACACATCTCATTGACAAAAAACAAAATATAAATAATGATGAATGAATAATCAAGGATTATATGTTCAAGTAATCAGCTGTTTTATGAATGGAAATGTTTAAAGACTTTATATGTGATTTTTTGATCCAGCAGATGTCGCCCTTGAGCACCAGCATGAAACCAAAACAACTCGCATTGTTGTGTTAGCATGCTAATGCTAGTGATCTTTATTATGCTCGTATCTTCACACTGCATGTAAATTTACCTGAAATGAGCGTGATCTAGAAACACAGTTAAGCAGTGAGTACAGTATGTTATTCTTCTTTTCTCTAGTCCCTCAATTAAACAACTTTTATACACGAGGGGAGGAGTCAGCCGGCCGTCCCGGCGATGTAAACAAACTGAAGATAGGACTCTGAAAACTCTGAAAGCATCACAGACAGTGGGACTCGGGTGTTACACCCATTGTAGACAGTCATGACTCACAGAGTTATTTTCAGAGGATATACTTGATTTCTATTTTAAGTGTGAAAAATCACATATAAAGCCTTTAAAGTATTTACGAAAATACTAAAAGGATCTTTGTCTCAATCATAAACAGTGTAAAGAGTATTTTAGTGTTTTTAGTTTTATTATTCTGAGGCTGGTTAGTCTCAAATTCTGATTTAGCTGCAACTAAACCTGAGATGAAAGATAATCCATTTATTGTTTTAAAATGAGCCTTTATGAGTTTAAATATTAGATGTTTTAGTCACTGTTTGTTTACCTCTTAGCTACTGAAGCTTCTAACTGAATCTGTTTGAAGTATTTATTTTCACACATCTGAGATGTTTTAAGTTGCAGCAGCTTATAACACCCAACTTCCTCATACGTCTGCTTCAAAATAAAAGCACATCACAGAGATGGCAATTAGGAACTTTTATTGTGAAAAACTTTCCGGAACTAAATGTGTTTATCTCTCGGAGCTGCAGCGGTGATTGTAGTGAAGAACTCTGCAGTGAGAAAAAGCTCTCAGCCACTTCTTTGCCCGAGAGTAAGAACCACAGCCAACTTATTTAAATCATCTTGGACTGAAGACAACAAGACTTCAGTTTATAAACACCTTCAGCAGGTAGACCCGCTCGAGAGGAGGAGCTTATCCACTCTGCACTAACTGAAGTGACACCGAGATAAGACAAAGGTCTCTCTCTCTCTCTCTCTCTCTCTCTCTGTCTCTCTCTCTCTCTCTCTCTGTCTCTCTCTCTGTCTCTCTCTCTGTCTCTCTCTCTCTCTCTCTCTCTCTGTCTCTCTCTCTCTCTCTCTCTCTCTGTCTCTCTCTCTGTCTCTCTCTCTCTCTCTCTCTCTCTCTGTCTCTCTCTCTCTCTCTCTGTCTTTCTCTCTCTCTCTCTCTCTGTCTCTCTCTCTCTCTCTCTGTCTCTCTCTCGCTCTCTCTCTCTCTCTCTGTCTCTCTCTCTCTCTCTCACTCTCTCGCTCTCTCTCTCTCTCTCTCTCTATGTCTCTCTCTCTCTCTCTCTCTGTCTCTCTCTCTCTCTGTCTCTCTCTCTCTCTCTCTCTCTGTCTCTCTCTCGCTCTCTCTCTCTCTCTCTGTCTCTCTCTCTCTCTCACTCTCTCGCTCTCTCTCTCTCTCTCTCTCTCTTTCTCTCTCTCTCTCTCTCTCTCTCTCTCTGTCTCTCTCTCTCTCTCTCTGTCTCTCTCTCTCTCTCACTCTCTCGCTCTCTCTCTCTCTCTCTCTCTATGTCTCTCTCTCTGTCTCTCTCTCTCTCTCTCTCTGTCTCTCTCACTCTCTCGCTCTATGTCTCTCTCTCTGTCTCTCTCTCTCTCTCTCTCTCTCTCTCTCTCTGAGTGGATGGTGAGTGAGTGGATGGTGAGTGGCAGCGTGAGCTTCGTCGTGAGTTTCAAACTTTTGAATGTTTGTGTGTTATTTTTCTTTCTTTGGTTAACATAGTTTGTGTTTAGTAGTTTGTTGTTGTTTAGTTGTTTGTTTACCAGCTCGGCTGGGCAGCATGCCCGTCGTAGACGTGGAGCAGGACTTTGAGAAGCTGACACGCCGACATGCAGTGAAGTTGGTGCCGGCTGTCAGCTGCTCGGTGGAGGAGGCTGGTTTAGCGGTTGGAGAGGTGGTGGGTTACGGCAGCGTGAGGTCTGCCTCCCGCATGAACGGGGCCATTGTTATTTTTTTAGATAGCACGGCTAAAGTGAGCGATGTGGTCGAACAAGGTGTAGTCATTAAGGACACTTTCACCTCTGTTCTCCCCCTGATCAACCCGGCTAAAAGAGTCACCATCTCTAACGCCCCCCCGTTCATTAAAAATGAAATGTTGGTTAAAGAGCTGTGCCGGTATGGGCAGGTAGTGTCCCAGGTTAAGATGGTGTCTCTGGGATGCAGGTCCCCCCTGCTCAAACACGTTGTTTGTCACAGAAGACAAGTTTTCATGGTCATGAAAAACAACTCGGATGATCTTAATTTGTCTTTTAATTTCAAAGTCGATGGTTTTAATTACATGGTGTTCGCAACATCAGCGACCATGAAGTGCTTTGGGTGTGGTGCAGAGGGACATTTAATCCGCTCATGCCCGGAAAAAAATGTTCATGTGCGGGGATATACTCAGGCAGCACCGGCTGCTGAGGTCACGGCGGCTGCTGTGACCCCCGGGCCGTCTGCTGTGACTCCCGGGCCGGCTGCGGCTGCAGACGCGGTGCCGGTCGATGCTGCCGCCGCGGAGCTCGGCGGAGCTGTCGCGGTGCTCGGCGGAGCTGAGGCCGCTGTAGCGGGTCCTAGCGGAGCTCTTTCAGACAGAGCTGCTGCTGGGCCTCAGAAAAGTAAAGTGTCTGATGTAGAAGAGCTGTCAGTGGTCAGTGATGAGGGCCAGGTAAAGAACAGGAAACAGGGAGACAAAGAAAAGGAGATAACTGAATGTGATTCAAGTGAGAAAGAAAAAAGTTTGATCAGTGAAAGTCAGGAGGTAAGGCAGGAAAGTAATAATAGTGTGTGTGTTGATTATGTTGAAGATGAGGATATGTCTGATGAAGAGTCATTAAAGATTTCTCAGAAAAGGAAGAGTGAAAGCTTTCAGGGCAGTACTAAAGCAGTGAAGAAGGACAGAAAGACAGGAGCAGGAAGAGCAGAGAGTGACAGTGAGCTCATGTCCACACAAGAAGAAGGACCAGTCGCTTACACCTCAGCTCACATTAAAAAGTTTCTACAGGACACCAAGGGCCTCAGGCTGCTCAATTTAGAGGATTTCTTTCCAGACCTGAAGTGTTTTGTACGTTCAGCTCGGCCTTTAACTTGGCGCTCCAGTGCTTTTGGGGACGACGGCCTCACAGGTCAAGAGATCTGTCGTCTCAAAAAACTGATCGGGAAAGCGAAAACACAAATCGATGATGATGATGTTTAGACTGTGTCTCATCTCTTTCCTCTTGTTGTGTTTTTATCTTGTTTCTTTTTTAAACTCCTATCTCTCAATGTGTGAATTTAAAATTGGCACCTTAAATTTAAATGGAGCGAGAGATGATGCAAAAAGAGCTGCACTATTTCAACTGATGGAGTTCAAAAAATTAGATATTTTAATGTTTCAGGAGTCACACAGTGACTCTAGGAACGAGAGTCAGTGGAGGAAGGAGTGGCCTGGGGAGGTGATCCTCAGCCATAAGTCCACCTGTAGTGGAGGAGTTGTTTTTATGTTTTCTAGAGGCTTTCTGCCTGCTTCGTGTGAAGTAGAGGAGGTCATTGAAGGCTGTTTATTGAAAATTAGAGTGCAGTATGAAAATGTAAAGATGACTCTGATTAATGTGTACGTCCCATGTCACGCTGTGGACAGGTTGGGTGTGTTGAGTGTTTTGTGTGACACTGTTAAAAAGTGCAACACAGGGGAGTATTTATTCTTGGGGGGGGATTTTAACTGTACAGCAAACCCAGGTTTAGATAGAAACCACCAAGAGCCTCACAGCGCCTCCTCACACAGACTCAGACAGTTTTTAGAAACACACGAGCTGCTGGATGTGTGGAGGAGTTTACACCACACACACAGACAGTACACATGGAGTCATTCTAAAGACAATATTTTATCTCTGGCCAGGTTGGATCGCTTTTATTGTTTTAAACACAACATGAATGTTTTTAAAGAGTGTCTTATTGTCCCTGTAGGCTTCACTGATCACTGTCTCGTTTATTGTTCTGTTTTTATTAAGAATGTCAGACTTCAGAGTGCGTATTGGCATTTTAACACCACACTGCTGCACGATAAAGCTTTTAAGTCTGCACTGGAGTACTTTTGGGTCACTCACAGACAGCTTAAGTCTGATTTTAAAACCATTCAGCAGTGGTGGGACTTTGGAAAAAGTCAGATTAAACAGTTGTGTCAGCAGTACACTCGCAATGTCACCAGGGACATTAGCAGATCTTTGAGAGATCTAGAGATTGAAGTGGTAGAACTACAGGGTTTAGTTGATGCCACAGGAAATCAGGGACATTTAGCTTCCCTAAAATCTAAAAAGTCGGCTTTAGCCAACCTGCTGGGCGTTAAAGCACAGGGGGCTCTGGTCAGGTCTCGGTTCCTGGATGTCACCCAGATGGATGCTCCGTCTCAGTTCTTTTTTGGTCTGGAGAAGAAAAGTGGACAGAAGAAGATCTTTCACTCTGTACGATCCAGCAGTGGACAATCGATCTCAGATTCTGCTGGGATCAGAAAACATGCAGCTGGTTTTTATAAGGATCTGTACACGAGTGAGTTGGTTGATCGTCCAGAGGTGTGTGAGTCTTTCTACACTGGTCTTCCTCAAGTCAGCGCTGAAAACAACACAGAGCTTGAGGCCCAGCTGTCTCTGTCTGAACTCTACTCTGCTGTCATGAGTCTGCAGAATGGAAAAGCTCCAGGTATTGATGGCCTTCCTGTTGACTTTTATAAAGTATTTTGGAGTGTGCTGGGAGAGGATCTCCTGGAGGTTTTAAGAGACAGTTTGGAGAGGGGTCGTCTGCCTCTGAGCTGCAGGAGAGCAGTCATCACTCTGCTGCCAAAGAAAGGCGACCTTCAGGATCTAAAGAACTGGAGACCAGTGTCATTACTTTGCACAGACTACAAAATCCTGTCTAAGGTCCTGGCATCCAGACTAAGGCAGGTGATGGGGTCGATCATCCACACAGACCAGACCTACTGTGTGCCCGGCAGGCTCATCAGTGATAACATCACTCTTATTCGGCATGTTTTGGAAGTCTCTGGTTCATTGGCTGTAGACACTGGTCTGATTTCACTAGACCAGGAAAAGGCTTTTGATCGGGTTGAACACCAGTATCTATGGCGGACTCTAACCGCCTTTGGGTTCAACCCATGTTTCTTAGCTAAGATACAGGTTTTGTACCGTGACATTGCGAGTGTGCTAAAGATCAACGGAGGCCTGAGTGCTCCTTTTAGTGTACAGAGGGGGGTGAGGCAGGGCTGCTCATTATCTGGGATGTTATATTCCTTAGCCATCGAACCCCTGCTTCACAGACTGAGGTCAGGTCTCTCTGGTGTTCGTTTTCCTGCCTCAGAAGTCAGTTTTAAATTGTCAGCATATGCTGATGACGTCATTATTTTTGTTAATCAGCAGAGAGATATCGATGTTTTAAAAGAAACTGTGATTTTGTTTGGGTCGATATCTTCTGCCAAAGTGAACTGGCTGAAAAGTGAAGCAGTGATGGTGGGAGAGAAGCTGAGGGGTCGGCTCAGTCTGCCTGGAGGCCTCTTTTGGAAGTCAGGAGGTTTTAAATATTTGGGAGTGTTTTTGGGGAATGAAACTTTTGTCAGTAAAAACTGGGAGGGTGTTTTAGAAAAAGTAAAAGGACGTCTTGATAAATGGAGGTGGCTGTTGCCAAAGATGTCTTTTAAAGGTCGTGTACTTGTGGCCAATAATCTTGTTTCCTCTGCCCTGTGGCACAGACTGACCTGTATCGACCCTCCGTCCTCTCTCCTGTGTAACATTCAGAGAGTGTTAGTTGATTTCTTGTGGGACAGGTTACACTGGATTCCTCAGAGTGTGCTCTTCCTCCCTAAAGAGGAAGGAGGACATGGACTAGTTCACCTGGCCAGCAGGGGGGCTACTCTCCGCCTGCAGTTCCTCCAGAGACTACTCACTGGGCCTGCAGACCTGGTCTGGAGACCGCTGGCCTGCTGTCTTCTACAGCGGTTTGGAGAACTGGGGCTGAGCTCGTCTCTGTTTTTAATGGATTTACAGCAAGTGAACATTTCCTCTGTCACTGGATTTTATCAAAGTGTTTTTAACGTGTGGAGTCTGGTGAACAGGCAGAGACAGGGACACTCCCACTCTTTGTACTGGCTGCTTAAAGAGCCGGTACTGTTTGGAGGTCGTTTTCATCTTCCTGACTGGGCTGGACCGAGCCTGTCCGGAAAGTTCTGCAGTGCCAGGATTTCCACTCTGGAGCAGGTGGTGGAGCTGACGGGACCTCAGCTGGACTGTCCTGCTGGTCTGGCTGCTCGTCTGGGGGTGAGGTCGACCAGAGTCGTTGATCGGTTGCTGAAGCACTGGAGACATCAGCTGACAGGACAAGAGATGTCTCTGATGTCGGACTTTGGGGACGGTTCTCTGCTGCCTGACCAAACTGACCCGTTTCCTGAGTTCACTCTGTCTGCAGACCTGAAGGACTGTTCTGGTCCTCTACTGGCCAACGCTGCAGGCTGCTCTTTTAGTGACGCTGCAGGAAAGACTCTTTACAAACTGATTGTTAAGACTTTGAATAAAAAGACACTGAACGCACGCAGTGACACCCCCTGGAGGACTTATTTGGGGCTAGCTCCTGAGTTTAGACCCTCCTGGGAGTCTTTGTACAAACCCCCCTTGTGTAAGAGACATGCAGACCTCCAGTGGAGAATCCTGCATGGAATCATTGCTGTGAACTCTTTTATCTCTGTTCTTAATGTGAATGTTGTTGATCAGTGTCCTTTCTGTGTGCACAGGGAGACGGTGTTTCACTGTTTTTTACAGTGCAGTCGGCTGAAACCTCTGTTTGACCTTCTGGAGAAGGTTTTTAGTGGTTTTAAAGAGTTTTTTACTAAGCAGGTTTTTATTTGTGGTTTTAAATACACTCGACAACACAAACACAAATGCCAGCTGATAAACTTTGTTCTTGGTCAGGCTAAGATGGCCGTGTACGTGAGTAGGAGGAGGAAGGTGGAGGAGCCAGACGATGTTGTTGATGTGAAGCTGTTGTTTGTACAAATGTTAAAATCCAGGGTGTCTTTGGACTTCAGCTTCTACAGAGCAAATCAGGATCTGGAGACTTTCCAGTCAGTGTGGACTCATGACAGTGTGCTGTGCTCTGTAGAGCACGATCAGTTAGTTCATGGACATGTGCTGATGTAACATCTGTTTATTTTGTGAATGTCATCTGTGAATTTTAGGAATGTATATTATTGTTGAACAGTAAGAAGACTGAAAAATAAAGGTCTGTTTAAAAATCAAAAATCTCTTTCTCTCTCTCTCTCTCTCTCTCTCTCTCTCTTTTCCTGTTCATCATCTGCAGCTTTCTGTCTGTATAGAGAGAATAAAAGCATGTCAACGTGATCCCTCAATAATTGTGCACTAATTGAACAAAATCATTTACGATGACAAAGACAAACACACATACTCTTATGTACATATTTTGCAAAATTCAGAAGGGACTGAGTTATTTTTTCTGTCTGGATATGAACCCTCAAACATCTCTCATTCTGCAGCTGTAACACTGACAGAGTGCCTAAACATAGTCATACTCTCAGCTGCAGCAGGAAAGAGGAGGAGAGGGCATCGAGGCCTGCATCACATAACCCCCGACCTAATGACCTTTTTCACTCTACAGCTTATAAATGGGATTTATTGAAAATTATTTCTATTAAAAATTACTCAAAATTAGTTTTGATAAAGCATATTTTTCTGAATTAAGAAGTGTAGTATAAACAACATGAGATCATATATGTATACAGTGATTTTATTTACAGTTAATTCACCTTTCCAGGATGAATAATTGAATATTTTTTTAACATCTTTTTGTTTTGGTGTTGCAATTTGCAGACGGTCCCTGAGAGGGGTCAAGACCAGTGGTTCTCAACTGGTCTAGCTTCAGGACCCAACACCAACTCCTCCCTGAAAAACCATGAACCAAATTTTATTTTTCAACCAATCACATTGATTTAATGAAAATTTGTGCAGTTTTTTAGGTTTGCAGGTTCTGTCAAATGTTATAGCTCAGACGATGCAAAACACCTGATGGAAGATATAAACAAACATGTTTAAAAAAGCACTTGACAGACTGTTTGAGAACAGGTTTTTTCCAGGAACATGACCCACTGAAAACAGCTCCCGACCCACCTTTGGGTCCCGACCCTCCAGTTGAGAATCACTGGTCTAGACTGTCTTGGCGGGTTAGGGTCACAACAGGTGTTATGGAGAGAATTGCATGCGCACCTTTCAGGACACTTTTCTACACTGATGGATTTTACATCCATCTTTAAATTTCCTCTACAAACACATTAGAGTCAAACAGTGTTTGCAGGTCAGAACAATAAGGACACTTTACGTTTATCAAGTGTAAACTGTACATAGTCTACTTTGTCGTCACAGATCTGCCCGCAGAAATATGAGACCGTTTTCAGACACTTCCGCGAGGGGTGCATTTCTCGACATAACACCAGCAGTCTACATTACTGTGAGTGAAAGCTGAATCTGTGAATATCTTTCTAACTTTACTGAAGTTCTGAAGCCTTTAATCCTTCACTGAACGGTATGAACGGTCATGTCCACTGAAGCTCATAAAGCCGATGAAACGTGAACACACCTTTTTAGTACTGCGGTGAAGCCAGCCGCTCCTCGAGTTTACATGGTGAAGTGAGCCGCCACTAAATTTGAAGTGCTCACGTATTCTGATCTTTATGGTAAATGCTCCGGACTGCAGAGCGAGCAGGAGTAACAGACAGAGAGAGCGAGTCTGTTATTAATCTCCTTTTCCAGGCAAAAGTGATAAATGCCGAAGTCTTACCATAAAACTGGCGATGAGATACACGTGTATGAAACGGGAGCAAACAAAATACTGTTCAGGGAATAGTTTAGGAGGTCGGTGAAATTAGTTTGAGAATAATACTGCAAGTCTGAGATAACTTCCGTTTTTCAAAATAAGGTGTTTTCCTGGGAAAAAAATATAAAAATATATTTTCTTCCATAAGTTGAAAATTATTCTGATATGGTTAGACTTATTACTTCCTAGACTACATGCACAGGTACTATGAAGTACTTTTACTGTGTACTTTTTGAGAAATCCACTGTCAAAGTCCATAATAAATCACTATAATGAGTTTTTTTTCTGACTTTGATGTCTTGTAAGAAAGAAGAAAGAAAAGTACACCATGATTCTGATATGGTTAGACTTAGTACTTGTTAGACTACATGCACAGATACTATGAAATACTATTCCTGCACTTTTTGTGAAATCCACTTTCTCACTTCCCCAGGTAAACTCGAGGAGCGGCTGACTTAACCGCAGTCTCCTTTCCCGCATGTCATTCCCTACTCTCTCTCCCTGATTTCCGACTCTATCCACTGTCCTATCTCTACATTAAAGCCCCCCCCAAAAAATGTTGTGATTAGATGATGATAAAAAAGTAAAATGCATCTATTTTACCATTAGTTTGTTGTTATATAACAAAATGTTTTCCAACAATCTCACACATTTCAGTTTAATCTCAGTAGTGTCTGCACGGTTTCTATCTCGTCCTCTGCTTCTCTCTCTCTCTCTCTCTCTCTCTCTCTCTCTCTATCTATCTCTCTCTCTCTGTCTCTCTCTCTCTCTCTGTCTCTCTCTCTCTCTCTCTCTCTCTCTCTCTTTCTCTCTCTCTCTCTCTCTCTGTCTCTCTCTCTCTCTCTCTCTCTCTCTCTCTCTCTCTGTCTCTCTCTCTCTCTCTCTCTGTGTGTATGTGTGTGTGTGTTTGTGTATATATAGATAGTTAAAGATTTTCTCCTGTCTCTGTCCTCAGATCTGCTTCACAGGCGGAAATCTCAACCCCCCCACAATGTCCAACTTAAAGTTACGCCCTTGGATCTGAGGATCCGCTTATTTCTTTTTATCAGACTTTAACCCATCAGAGTCCTCGGTAGACTTCCACAACCATCCAACAGGTTTGAATATGTTTCAATTAATTTTGTTCATTTTGGGTTTATAACACGCTGAAAAACAATTTCTCTTTGTTTAAAGATTAAACACGCAGACTAGACTTTCTGTTTTCTTTGTGCAACAGATGCTCCCATGATGTGTTTACGGGACAACATTACGTTTAAAATACATGTAGCCTATATTCATATTATTTGTATGAGTCAATATATTCAGATAAAATACCTCCGAGTCCGATTATAACCAGCAGCTGGTTTTGATTTTAGTCTTTTACTCCGGTCTTTATATAAAACATTTAAGTCTACCTAATGACAAACTGTCCGTTTATGTTTAAATATTGTTAAATTCATTTTATCGCTAATTTTACTATGCAAATGAAAGTGAAACTAAACACTGCACAACTAAACCAGCCGCTCCTCGAGTTTAAATGGGGAAGTGAGTCGCCACTAAATTTGAAGTGCTCACGTATTCTGATCTTTATGGTAAATGCTATGGTTGGACTTAATCCTCTTTGACTACATGCACAGGTACTATGACACAGCTCTCTGCAGTGTTTTCAATGTGACAGTACCAATTTGATTCGCTCTGTCACAGCTACATGTTGCACTTTTAATACTTTGCAATAAACACACAAACAAGCATTTTTCAAATATGAATAATCAGTCAAAAATACAAAATTACTTTTGACATTGTTTTTACATTTCTTATAAACATTAACATTTTCAAATAACATACATATGAAATTACAAAGACTCTGAACACCAACTACTATCTACAATCCCAATTGTTCACTCTTGCATGTTGGAGTTTTTCTTCATCCATGGCTAGGCACTGCTCATGGTACCATCTTTCACATGTGTCACACTGTATCTGTAAAATAAAATGTGCAAACCTTTATCAACTTGTCAGGAATAGAGAATCTTGTGCAATAGAGAAACATTTCTAGTTATAGGCACTCATTGTAGACAGTCATGACTCACAGTGATATTTACAGAGGATATACTGGATTTCTGCTTGATTTACAGTGTGTGTAAAATGTCGCACATTCAGCCTTTAAGACCACATTTTGATTTAGGAACATCTCTGTATAGAAGTGCTCCCGGTTTGTGTCAAAAGTACAGTTGAGCTCAATACATGACAGTAATGTGAAGGCTGAAACTGATTTGATGCGTTACATTAACGCTCACTGGACTTCTATATTTTCTGTTTACATTGCACTCTGTTTTAGACTGCAAATCATGCACATATCTGCACAACTCCTCCATTGCACATTTTGTGTTTTATATTCTATTATATATTTTTTATTGCTTTTTATATTTTTATCTTATTCTTTTTAAGCCGTCAGCAGGAGATCTTGTGCTTTTATTCTGATTCTGAAGAGTCAATAACCCTGTTTCAAGGTGGAAAACCATAACCAGTTTGGAAATCCTTTGTCCTCTTACTGACTAAACTTAAATCTAGAATCCTCTCATAACCCTCTTATTGTCACTGTATAAACTTATTAAACACTATAAAAATTAACTCTTAAAAGAAGTCAACATACATTTGAGTATTCATTTCATCTGTTGACATTCGACATGGTCAGAATTGTCAAAATCAGATGTAATTGCACATTATTTTGTGTCTTCTCTCTGTTCACTTTTAGTACATATTGGAAATAAATAAATATCACAGAGCGGTTGTGCATCTAAAACTACACATTTTAATTTACAGTTTTATCATAGGATAAACCATAAATTATAAAGAACACACAGCAACAACCACTCACCCTGTCAGTAGTTGGAGGCCCTGATCCTGGGGGCTTTGAGGTCGAGCACATAGCACAGTGGTTGTTCATGTCAAACACTGGCAGAAAATAAAATCATATTCAGTCACATGATGTGTACATTTTTAAGTTTATTGGCAGCTTTGTTTCTGTAAAATGATATGTAGCTTGTTAACTGGATCAGGATTAAGATCATTTGCTACTTGGACAATAATACTAATGTTAATACTGGTGAAGCTGGTTTATACACCAGATTGACACTTTTTTGAACATGTAAACACATACAAGAACTTTAAATGGCTCCTTAAAATTTGTCTGGCTGCCATTACATTTTTAACCCTTTTTAAAACTGAAATTTTCACGATAGTAGCTCAAATAAAAGTCAATATGAAGCAAACAATGAGCTCAACTGCAGATTGAGTGTACTTAAGCTAAATCAGGCAAAGTTTTTATTGAAACAATCAACACTAAATCCATGGATTCAAAGGAGAGAGGACATTGAAACAGTGTTAAGGCTTCGGTCTTGAGAGCATGTTTGTTATTTTACATGTTTTATTTACATTTAGAGATAAATGAAGGAACATCTTGAATGTTGGTTTTCTTTTTATTTATGAATTGCAGAGTAATTCAGTTGTCAATATCCATTGGACCGACTAAATCAACTCCAAAGTACTGAATGTGCATTGTGCAGCGGTATCTATCTGAAGACTTAGTATTGGCATATACTCATCACAAATAACTGCAAGAAACAGTCTACAACAAGCCTGATTTCTATTCTCCCAATTATTGCAAATCTTTTTTTCTACAATAGCAGAAATGCATATTCTTTTCATATTTCTGATATTATTTATTTGTATTGTCATCTAACAAACACAATTGAAATTTTTTTATTTGTAAAACAATTGAATTCAAAAACTTCTGATGATGCCACAATTTAACACAGATCATCCACTCAGCAGATAGCCTCAGACTCCCCCTGCTCCTAGTTATCTGTCTGTCACTCAGCTTCCCATCAGCTTCCATGCATACAGAAATCAATGATTCATTAAGATTAAGAAATCAATGATTCTGGGGACTATGAAAAGCTGCATTTTGTGAACTCATTTTCAGAGGCTGTAGTTTGTTTAGATGTGTTAGAGAGAAAACAAGTTTATCAGTTATACAACAAAACTCAAACCTTTAATATCATTTAAAGGGGAGATTACTTTCTTACCTGAACCACTGAGTAAAGATAGTGCAAGCTTTGTCCTCTCAAATGCCATCTCCTTCTTGGATGTCCCAAAGGACATAACTGGCAATGCCGGAAAGTCCTCCATCACGGCCTTTGCCATCTACACCAACACATAAAATGAAGCGTTTCATCTTTATTGTGTTTCACAAGAATAACTTGGACTTTTCTAATTGAAAATAATCAAAATCAAAGTATTGTTATACTAATCTATATGTAAATGACAAAGTGCATGAGCTGTATCTACAATTATCCCTCTCTTCAATCACTTTTACAAAAAGTTACATGTGAATTTATTATTCACATGTTTTATAACTAAATCCATTTAGACAACCTCTAAAGACTCTAAAGTACTGCTGCACTTAGTTAAAAGAACCCCCGGTGTAAAAAAAAACAAAATTAATGCATGTCCACAAGTCCTGTTTGTGCATATTTGTATTTGTATTTCGGTCATGTGTGTGTGAGAAGCATGTTTGTTTAAAACGTGCAGAGTGAAGGACACAGGAGGACTTGTTAATAATTATACAGAGAGGGTCATACAGACATTCATGCTCACACCTCCTGAGGATTTATCTCAAAGCTTAGCCAGGGACAGGGGTTTCAAATTAGACACAGCTAGAAACCTGGATGCATGGCATCTGGTTTGTGTTTCAAGAGGACATATCATCCCCCTTCTCCACCTTTTCAAACATTCCCCTGGGCTCTAAATGAAACATCTTTGCTGTTCTTTGGTCAAAATATAACATGAATCAAGCACCAGAGGAGATTTGTGACCCTGTATAAATCAGCTCTCTCAGAACGCTCCGTTTTGGTGTGTGTGTCTCTTTAAATCAGTGGTTCTCAAACTATGGTAGTACACAGGACTCCCTGTGGTGGTACACAAAGAAATCTCCACAATATAAAAAAACACCCGTTCAGCATAAAACAACATTTTATTTTGATCATACTCTTATTTTATCTGTCTTGTATCTATTGAGTTGTATTTATAGCAAATGTGTTTTTCCCTCTAAATGAATCTAGTTTTTGCAACAAACAACTTTAATCTGCTCAATTTATGCTCGAACGTACACAAACATAAACAACAACAGGAGTACGCCTCACGTTTAGAAAAGTTCAGTACTGTTTAATACTGAAACATCAGCAAGCAGCTGTAGGCCTACATTAACAGATATTCTGTTATTTATTGGAGTTCAGCACAGAATCGGCAGCAAGCTGCTGTACATTAACATTTTTAAAACGGAGCCAGGAGAAACTTCAGTTTTGATGCATGTACGGACAGTGGAACTTATCGCTCCCCCTCCCTCTCTCTCTCTCTCTCTCTCTTGCTCTGAAGCTGATGTGATTCTGCTCTCTTGTGCTGTCTTAACCCTCCGCAGGATTCAAGAGGGATTTTTTTTGGCAATTTAGCGATGTTGAACACAGAGCCTTATAATACAGCGGTTCTGGTTGCACGGAAAGGTATCCTTAAATGACTTCTTTTCCTGATTTCCGACTCTATCCACTATCCTATCTCTACAATAAAGGCACAAAAAGCCCCAAAAACCTTCAGAGGGGGGCGGGCCGCCCCCCTAATATAATGGTAGGGGAAACACTGCTCAGGTTACCCAAATAAATGTCCACAAATACTGTCAAAGTTGATTTTTCACAATATGTCCCCTTACATATATAAAGCAATGGTCACTGCATGTGTTCTTGTTAGTAACTAAAAAGAAGAAATAGCACAAAGACCTTCAGTGAGTGCAGTGGATGTTTACCGCGGCTTTTTTGCTTCTCTGAGCTGTTCTGCAGCTAAACTTTGATAAAATATGATTATTAAAGCAGAAATGTGTCCGTTGATGATATTTAACTGAATGTACGCTCAGTGTCCAGTTTATTTGTTCCACTAATATGAATTATAAACAACTTCTTACAAGCTGGGCAGTTAAAAATACTCACTAGTAGCTAATTAAGGGTTATTGATTCAGGTTAGTGCAAGTGGAATTTTTTCCTCAAGCTGGTTTGAACAAACTTTTTACAAGTGCAACAAGACTAATTAAAATGTTCTTGTTTATGATTTGATAAGAAAATGTGGAAATTCACAGAGGTAAGTTTTGCACACGAGGTCGTATCACATCACAGACTTTGAGAACGATGATTAAAACACATGTGGAGTCTCAGAGACCCAGAAACAGATTTCTGTTCTGACAACCCAAACAAGTCAACCCTTCAAAATCATGTTTATAAACCATTCTAATAAATTAACTTGAGGGCTTTGAGGTCACCATCACCCCATACTGACGTTCATTTATTTACCTACAGTTTGATTAACTGTGGTCTCCGACCTGCAAGAGGCTTTTTAAGTGCTCCTCAGTATCGTCTTTTTTAATGTTTTATCATGCTGTATTTTACTTTTCACAGCTCCAGGATGATTCACGTTTCCAACAGACGGTCCCTTCACTATCAGCATGGTGCCTTCACTGACCTGGTGTTCTACACTGTTGTCTTCCTCGCCCTGATGAACTCATGTAGAGGTAAGTTGCAAACATTACAAACAGTGTGGTTCATGTTGACATGAAGAGTTAGTTAAATTATTGAAGTTTAAGTATGTGATTCTAATGACACCATATGGCTCACATTTGCTGAGCTGTAGGAATAAAAAATGAATCCCTGTTTGTTTGCAGCTCAGTCTGAGGTGATCGTTCCATCTCAGCCAGTAGTTTCATTGGTGGGTGAAGACGTTATTCTGCCATGTCACCTGGACCCCGTCATGAATGCTTTTGACATGATTGTGGAGTGGGTGAGACCTGACCCGAACCCCAGATTTGTCCTGGTGTGGCGTCACGGCCAAGAACTGGAGACTATAAAACATCCGTCCTTCAGTGGAAGAACATCAGTGTTCATCGATGAGCTGGAGAAGGGAAACATCTCACTGAAACTCTCCAAAGTTAAAGTCTCTGATGAGGGAGGATACAAATGCTTCCTGCCTACATTGTCAAAAACCTCCACTGTTCAGCTTGTTGTAGGTAAGAGGACATGTTTTTATGATTATTTAATAAATGTTCATGCAGCGGTCGTGGATTTGCTGCTGATGAGAGAGGAATATGTTAGAAAGGATATGTGCATTCAAATCTTTCATTGGTGCTTTCAAAGTGTTTATCTGTCCAGACGATAACGACACACGACGTGATAGTTTGCACACAGAAACAACATGACAACATGTTCACAATACTATCAGTGTGATTGACTAAATTACTCAAAAAGCTTGTAGTGACCAATTTTAACAAACCCAATATTGTTTGGAAAAGTTACTTGAGGGATGAATGTGGAAGCTTTTGGACGCGTGCTTAGCTCGAAGAAATTAACACAGTCCATTAATGATTTGATTTGGATATTTCAGTCCATTTATTTTTAAATACTTCTTATCAATAAAGGAAAATATGACGAACCACTGTCTATAAATAAAACAAACAAATCTGCTGACACGGTAGAAAAACTGTTTGCCTCCATTCAGTCACCTGTCCCACCTCACCTGGAGCGTTGCTTTAACCACAGCATCCGCCCAGGCTACACATAGTGCCCAGTAGAGGGCCAACACACACAACCATAAGGAAAATAGCATCACACAAAACAAACACATCATTTGGCTCCAACAAAGCTTAAACAGCTTAAATGTTACTGTTGATGCACGTAGCAGCCATGTTGGATTTAACTCGAGCTACTGAAGGTTCTCCGAGTTTCCAGGTCGGAATTCTGACTTCAGAGGGGCGTTCCTGATGACGTATCAGACTGGAAACTCCACATTTCCGATGTAAGAATTCTCTCCTCTATAGGTGCTGTCTCCTCACCTGTTGTTCAGATGATCAAAAACAACAATGGAGTGTTGTTAGAGTGTGAGTCTGCAGACTGGTATCCAGAGCCAGAGATGGTTTGGCTGGACGGCGAGGGAAACCTCCTCTCTGCTGAACCCACTGAGACAGTCAGAGGTCCTGATGGTCTCTACACTGTCAGCAGCAGAGTGACTGTGGAGAAGAGACATGGGAGGAAGTTCACCTGTAGAGTCACACAGAGGAAGATCAACCAGACCAGAGAGAAGCACCTCACTATTCCAGGTAAATATAAGTCATTCATTATTTAATGATGTAATTATCAAGATAAACAGTAAATACAAACAAATGTTTCTTCTATTTCAGATCATTTCTTTGTGGTCCCTACTCCTCGTACTCCTGTTGTTATCGGTGCTGTGATTGGCTGTGCTGCTTTGCTGTTCATTCCTGCGATCATCTTTGTTGTGTGGAAATGGAGACAAAAGAAATCCAGTAAGTGACAAACTGTCAGTCTTCTGATTGTAAGACTCCTAAAGGTTTTATAAAGTCATGCAGACGTTTGATGATGTATTGATGAGACTAGAGTTCAAGAAGTGATTAGCATTTAGTTTTAGTTTCATTTGCATACATCCATTTATGATGAGGTCAGCTTTTATTCACAAACTTCACCAGTTTCTCCATCTTTTGTGTCTTCACAGAAAACAAGAAGAGGAGACGTGAGGATGGAGAAAAGAGTGAGACTGAAGATGAGGGACAAAGACGAGAAACAAATGACGGAGATAAGAGTGAAAAGGAGAAACCAGTTAGAGACGATTCAGGACATTCAATGGTACAAATAAAACACATCAACACTGATCAGACGATAGAGAGGAAAGAGACAAAAACTGAGAAAGAGAGACCAAAGACAGAGAATAAGGATGAACAAACGAATAAAGGAATCTCTGGATCAACAGGACAGAAGAAGCAAGAAGGGAAAGGAATCCAAATGGAGGCAGAAAGAGAGAGTGTGGAGAGCAAAGAGATGCTTCAGTCAGAGATAAAGAAAGGAGAAAACAAAGATGAAACTGAGTTCAAACAACAAGAAGTAAATGGTGACCAATGTCTCTTCAAAGATGATAAACAAGAGAGGAGGAAGGCAGAACCTGAAGATAAAACAGAAATAAACAAAGAGGGGAACCAGTTGAACATTAATACAATAACAGAAGAGGAAGCAGAGAAGCAAAAGAAGCAAAGCAGTGAGGATGTGAAAAAGACAGAAGAAAAGAAGGATGAGTGGGGGAACAAGGTGTCAGCTAATATGGAAGGTACAGAGAGGTCAGACCCTGAAAAACATCAAGATGAAACAGGAAGAAAGAACCAAGAGGTTTTAGCAGACAAAGACGTTCAGACAGAGAAACACCAGGGAGAAAAATCTGAACCAGATCAGAACGAAACCAAATACCAGCCAGCAGAATCAAAAGAGGGTGTAGGGGTTGAGATTAAACAAAGACAAGAAGAGAGGCAGGAAGCTGGTCTACAAGAGGACAATGATACAACTCAAAGGAAGTCTGTGGAGATACTAAACCAAGTTAGAGGAGTAGAAGAAGAAAAGCAGGCAGAGCAACAACTGGATGTAAAGGTAAAAATCAGAGAGCAAAGAGAGGAATCTAAAGAGGGGGTAATGGTGGAGGATAATGGAAGAGGGGAGGAGAGTTTAGAGACTGACAGAAAAGCTTCTGTTGATGAAACCCAAAGGAAGGCTGAGGGGAAAGAAAACCAAAGAAGAAGAAGAAGAAGAAAAAGAAGAGAAGAAGCAGCCAGACAAGCAGCTGCACGCAGACGAAAAGCTCAGCGTAAAGCTAAAGGAATCACAAAGGAGATCAAAGTAGAGGGGACAGACGGAGAAGCTGACACATATGAAACCCAAAAGAAGCGCAAGAGGATAACATCAGAATCTAAAGGAGGAGAACAACAGCTGCAACATTCAGACATGAATAAAGAAATGAGAGAGAGGGGAGTGGAGGGTCAGGAGGACCTGCAGCAGGAGGAGGACATGGAGACTGATCAACCTCAACCAAATGTCATACAAAGTATTGAACCACTAAATACACAAGAGGAAGGTCTCCATATGGATCAGCAACAAAGAGACAAAATAAGGAGGAATTCAGAAGAAGGCAGTATGCAGATAGAGGCTAGTTCTGAAATGCTAACAGAGTCATGAAGAGCAAAATATGAAACTAACAAAAGAACATTGGCAGCAGGAGGAGGACATGGAGACTTATCAAACTCAACCAAATAGCATACGTGTTGAACCATTCAATACAACATTTCATTATGAATCAGCTGCAGAGGGACAGAGTAAGGAGGCTTTTGGTAGAGGACAGAAAGAGGTGCAGACCCAAAACATAAACACTGATCAGAAGATGGAGGAGACAACAACTGAGATAAACCAAAGAAAGAGAAAATACTTAAGAGAAAAGGAGGCTCTGGAGCAAGAGGACAGTAAAAGGAGAAAGGTATGAAACTGAAGTCAGATCGAGAGACGTTGGAGATATGCTTCAGTCAGAGACAAAGAAAGGAGACTCAGCAGTCATTCATTAATCAATGAACGACAAACACTGACAGAGCCAGGTATGATGAGCCCAATAACAAATACCTGAGTGAGTGGTAAATATTAGCACTAGACAACACTAGAGCAGAACTTGTTAGGTGTGGACTGGTCTCTCTCTCTCTGGTCTCCCTCCTCCCTCTGCCTGCTGCACATCTGATACCAGTTTTCAGTCAAGTATGAGGAGGAGTGGCAGAGTGCAGAGGGCTCTCTAACAGACACACACTCCCTCTGGGCAATAGACAGAGAGGTATCTTTTCCCCTCCATGTCCAGATTGCTGTTTTATTTTTTATTTTAGTCGAACCTTCGATTCCTTTAGTTTGTTCTGTTTTCCTTTGTTTTTAGGAGGTGGTGCTGAGAGCGACGGCCCATCACGTAGCTGGCTCTGCACTTTCCCATATTTTGTTATTTTATTGCCGGGGTCTCCAGCCCCTTTTGTTTTGTTAGTTTTATTATTTATCTTTGATTATGTCTTGGGGGTTATTAACAGCCAAATAAAGCTTGGGTTTAAAACCTAATATCTGTGTGGCACCCTATCTGTTCTGGTCTCCTTTGTTTTCAGCCTTGATTTAATTATTTTGGATAAGAAGGACATGACAAAACTTCTTGGAGCGTATTGTAGAAAATGAACATCTCAGCCAGACACATATTTATTGTGACATTTGTTTCAACAGTTCTCCAGTTGACAACAACAAAACAAACCACCTGAAATGTACGTCTTCACGGAAGACGATCGGGGCCGCCCCAATTTAAAATCATATTATATATGATCAGTAGTCTTGTTGTGAGGAGAAAACACAGAGGACAGCCGAGCACAGACTCTGTGGATTGTCAAGTGTAACAGAACAACAGGCAATCAGGAAGCAAGCTGACTGAATCAGGAAGCACAACAAACATAACCATGGCGACGACAGCAAACGTGAAGTCTACAGTTAGATGGACATCATAAATGTAGGACCAACTTGTTGATTTGTGGCAACAACATGAGTGTTTATACAACGTGTCTGTAAAACAAAACCACAATCAGACAAAATGTTAACCGTAATGGATGTACCAGCTTACAGCTAGCCACATTTAACTTGACCATCATGTTAGTCTGTAATGATTGTCGACATGTGTGGGTTCTCTCACATTTTCAAAATAGTTTAAGATTTTAAAAATCTTTTAGTGTGTGCCAGGCCTTAGAAGGCAGCCATTGGCATCCAATATTGAGGTGCGTCTCAAGAGGGGGGGTTTGCCAGGGTTGGCATGGGCCTGACCTTGAAATCTTATTGCACACCCCAAAATCCTTAAATATGATTGGCAATTTGCCTGATCAAAGCTGGGACTTATTTAACAATTATTCAGACTGCATGCAGCTCATAGTTTTCAGTATGCAGAATTGTTTTTGCTAATTTTAAAATACTTTAAATTGTCACTGGACGTACATGTTTGTTTGAGTCCTTGAAGAATTAAGTGCAGACAGAATGGGTAAATAAAAGCACTTCATATCTTAAATGTGCACATGAACTTCAGGCCATCCCTGCATAAGTCAGTCCCCCTGTTGGGCCACCCCAGGTAGAAAGTCTGGACACGCCCCTGCAACTATTCTTTGAAGAACCCCCCTCCTACCCTTGCGGGGGGTCCTGACCCCCACTTTTGGAACCACTCTAGTTACAGAAGAGACCTCCCTTTCTACTGTAAGTGAATTTTGATTTAAAAGACACTGCATTTGAATCTCAGATGTTACACAAAAAGGCTAAGCAGCCTCATCTCACATTTAACAGTCACTGAAGCTTATCAGGCTGATAAAACTTTAACACACCTTTTTCATTACAGGTGACCATGGAGATCTGTTTATCAGGTTTTATCGGACTTTGAACGTGCAGAGCCCTCTTGGATTTCCACAGACGTCGAACAGGTATACATATTTGTTGCTGTAAGTTTGAATTTATTGTTTTTGTCTTGACTTAATACTGGAAAACAAAACTGACTTTTGTCTTGTGAAAACAATGTAGGATTTGGTTTTCTCTGTGCAACAAATGCCATCCCTGCATGTAATCACAGAAGGTATGTGGTTATATTTAAAGTAATCATACTATTTGTATTTCTTAAATCTATGTTTAATCCAGAAACCTCCGACTATTACCAGCAGCTTGTTTTCAGTTTTTAAAGCGAATGTCTGTTGGGAATTGAGACATTTCTGCAAATCAAATCCCTGCTGTTTCAATAAGGTTTGAGTGATGGTTAAATGATAGTGAGTTGTTTTTATTTAAATTAGCATTTTAGGAAGCGTTTAACTATTTTAAAACAGTTAGTTGTCGTTTTAAAAAAGCTGTTAAATCCACATTATCCCTCTTTTTTTGTGCTGCAAATGAAAATGAAACTTAAGTGTTTGTTCACTAAAGGACACAGAGGGATGTGTTAATCATTATACTAAGAGTAAAACATGTTTGAAATTTCACAAAAATGCCAACATATGTTCACGACAAGTGAGTATGTTTAAAATCTTGAACACAAACGTGAAATGTGGCTTAACAACATTGTGCAAAGGACCTGTATCCCATTAGTCACTCACTACAAATCCAAATGTTCTTTTTGGGATTTTGGATTCCATTCACAGATTTTCAGATTGATGTAATGGTCATTTAACAATATTTTAGAGTTGGAGTACTTGAGACTTGAGACGGTTATTTTCTATATTAAACATGTCATCCTTTCAAAATCATGTTTACAGGAAAATATCTTCATCATCCCAAACTGAACATTGACATATTGTACGTATTTTTCAGTATTATCATCCTCATTTATGTTCATTCAAACTGATTTCTGCTTGCAGAACTCCATGATGCTTCATGTGACAAATAGACAACCCCTCAGCAGTCAGTTTGGTGCCTCCACTGACCCCGCTGTCCATGCTGTTGTCTTCCTCGCCCTGTTACACTCATGTAGAGGTACATACAAACATTCAGACTAAAGTAAACATGTAAAATAGGTCTATACATGTTTAAATGAATATACAGTATGGCCCTAAATACCACTACATGGCTGTCTTAAAAGTATTACTGAGGCATTTTAGTTAGGAATGAAAATCAAGTCCCTGCTTTTTTGTTTATTTTCAGCTCAGTCTGAGGTGATCGTTCCATCTCAGCCAGTAGTTTCATTGGTGGGTGAAGACGTTATTCTGCCATGTCACCTGGACCCCGTCATGAATGCTTTCTACATGTTTCTTGAGTGGGCGAGACCTGACCTGAACCCCAGATTTATCCTTTTGTGGCGTCAAGGTGAAGAACTGGAGACTGAAAAACATCCGTCCTTCAGGGGAAGAACATCAGTGTTCATCGATGAGCTGGAGAAGGGAAACATCTCACTGAAACTCTCCAAAGTTAAAGTCTCTGATGAGGGAGGATACAAATGTGTCATGCCTGCATTGTCAAAAGCCTCTTCTGTTCAGCTTGTTGTAGGTAAGTGGACAAGTTTGGTAACTTCTAAACATTAGTCAAGTATTTAGTAGAGGTGATAATTGATTGTAAATATCATACTCGACCAGTCAAGACTTCTGTCCGTTCAAGCTGAGGACCTCGTCTTAATGATCATATCAAAGCTAATGCAGGACATATGAGTTATTTATGAGTTATGGGACATAAAAACGTGAAACTGATGACACATTTTTTCCTCTACTAAACCACATCCAATCATGGGGACACACTTTGTCTGACAGGTTGCTCTAATTCAGTGGATCTCACAGTGATACGTGGGCTCCCTCTGGTGGTACGCAAATGAATCTCCATAATATAATACAAATACTTGTTGAGCATAAAACAACTTTTTTGGGGGGTAATGGTGGGCGGGGGATCGACACCCCTTTCTTTTTTACTATCTTAGGGTATATTTGAGCCAAACTCAACCACCTCAAGAAGAAATAAACAAGATGCGATGATGTGGTAGTTCTGTACTTGCGTGCCAATATGCCGCTAGTTAATGATGAATATTGTGACCTCAATGTAAAGTGCACTTTCATGTCTTTTGTTTATTTTTTATTAAAATAAAGAACAAAACTTTTACAAACTTCTGAAACTTCTCTCCTCTACAGGTTCTGTCTCCTCACCTGTTGTTCAGATGACCAAAAACAACAATGGAGTGTTGTTAGAGTGTGAGTCTGCAGATTGGTATCCAGAGCCAGAGATAGTTTGATGGACGGCGAGGGAAACCTCCTCTCTGCTGAACCCACTGAGACAGTCAGAGGTCCTGATGGTCTCTACACTGTCAGCAGCAGAGTGACTGTGGAGAAGAGACATGGGAGGAAGTTCACCTGTAGAGTCACACAGAGGAAGATCAACCAGACCAGAGAGAAGCACCTCACTATTCCAGGTAAATATAAGGCATTAATTATTTATGTGATCACTGAGCTGAATAGTAAATATGAAAATAATTCTGTTTTGCAATTTCAGATCATCTCTTCATGTTCCCCACCACTGTTGTTATCAGCGCTGTGATTGGCTGTGCTGCTTTGCTGTTCATTCCTGCGATCATCTTTGTTGTGTGGAGACGGAGACTAAAGAAATTCAGTAAGTGACAAACTGTCAGTCTTCTGATTGTAAGACTCCAGGTTGCGGATGTTTGATGATATATTGATGAGGTTATTTTTTAGGACTGAGTAGTCGTTCAGTTTTGACTTACTTTGCATTCTTTTACATTCAAGTATTTGTGGATTCAAAAACAGTTTTTGTGTTCGTATGTCTCTGTGGTGGAGTGTTGTGGCTGGAGCTTTTATATTATCAGGTTGTCTTTTCGTCTATGCATGACGTACAACATCCAAGAGAATGACACCACCTTTGTCAATAAGTATATTATCTCCCCTTAAACTTGGTGTACACTTTACGATTTCAGGTCAATTTAGACCACATTTTGTAGTCGTACGACTGATTTTGATTTCTGGCTTTTCAGCCCGAATGTGCGTCTTACATACACTGAAGCACAACGTCCAAACTCTGTCCAAACAGCTGCTGACTGGTCTGATGATCTTCTGGCATGTTTGATATTTTGGTCGTTCGACTGCACACACTCGCAGAGCAGGGGCGTGTCCAGACTTTTTTGACTGGGGTGGCCCACCTGGGGCACTAACCTATGCAGGGGTGGCATAAAGAGTGATATGCAGACAAGCACACACAAATATAAATTTGTATCTTCTCAAACCTCACCAATAATATAGACGTTATAACATTATTGACAAAAAAATAAGATTTATGTTCAAAACCACAATTTAAAATTGTATGCTCCTGCAAAGTCTAACTTGCAAAAATGCAATTATTACAATGTTAAAATTCACTTAGCAGATGTTTTTATCCAAAGCGACATATATGGTCTATATCTAGACCAGTTGTTCTAAACTTGTTTAAACTCAGGACCCAACACCAACTCCTCCCTGAAAAACCATGAACCAAATTTTATTTTTCAACCAATGAGATTGATTTAAAGCAAATTTGAGCAGTTTTTTAAATTTGCAGGTTCCATCAAATGTTTTGTTGCTCAGACAATGCAAAACACCTGACGGAAGCTATAAGTACAACACTAATCCAGTCATACACCAACACTGAAGCAGAGGGTATTAAGTGTCTTGCCCAAAGACACACTGGACATGTTGCCCAGTTGGGGATTGAACCCTTGACCTTTTAGATTAAAGGCAAAGACTCTACTAACTGAGCCACAGCCACCCATTATTTGGTAATGTTTTGGTCCCAACACATTGACAGTACCTGTTTTAAGAAATAGATGTGCAAAGTTTTTATTTACAGTTTAAAGTGTAAACAAAAGAAGATATGATATATTGATATTTAAAGATTAAAAAAAGCCCTAATAGTCAGTTTTAATATAAGTCCCGCCTCTGACAGGGCTAATATCCAATCACAGTTAAGGATTTTTGAAATGGCTCCTGGGGTGGCCAATCAGATTTCTAGGGGGGCCCATGCCGCCCCTCTTGACACGCCCCTGTCGCACAGTGAGAGCAGAGCTACGAGCCGATTCCCCGACTTCAGGACTTTTTTTCCTGATTGTGCCTGCACAAACTGACAGACAACATCCGATATCACCATGACAACAGCAGGCATTCCTGTTTGATCTGCCCCCCCCTTCTATTATTGGAGAAAAGTTGGCTGGAAATATTTTTAGACCTCCTTTTAGAAGACAGGAAACAGGAGAGGAGTCAGACAGAACCTGAGGATAGAGGAAAAAGAAAACAAGAAGAAAACCAAAGTACCCTCACTAAAACAACAGAAGAGAAGGCAGGGGACACTTACAAAGGAGCGGACAGTAATGAAAATCAAGAAGAGGTCATTGAAACACAAAGCAAACATCATAGGGGACGAGAAGAAAGAATCAGACAAGCAGCTGAACGCAGAAAAATATCTACTAAACCAGGTGGAAGAGTCACAGAGGAGGTAAAAGTAGAGGATAGAGAAGGAGGGGATGAGGGGTCAGAAACTGATGAAGGAGCTGAAAATGAAACTCTAAAGAATAAATTAAACATACAAACAGGATTCAAAAGAGGAGGGGAAGGCGATGCTGCATCATTCAGCCATTAATGAAGAGATCAGAGAGAGAGGAGCTGAGTGTCAAGAGGAACTGCAGGAAGAGGAGGAGTTATAGAATGATAAACCTCAACATGTCACATGGAGGATCAAACCACAACAAACACAAGAGAGCAATGAGGACCAGGAGAGAGGTAGAGATTATAAGGCTTTGGAAGAAAACAGTGAAGAAACATGATTTTCTCCAAAAGATAAAACAGTACCAGGATGAGGAAGAGGGAGATGTTAGTATGGAGTCTGAAGAAGAAACTTAAGAAGAGAAATATTAAACCAAAACATGTGATTGAACTCCACGTGAAGAAGAAGCTTTGAGTAAAGAAGAGAAGGGAGATGAGCTGAAACAGAAAACAGTCGACATTAGACGACTCAGCAGAGAAGAGGAACTGAATGATGGAGCGCTGAGCAGATTATTTATCTTTTCAACAAATCATTAGAAGAAGATTTTTGAAGACTTTTGGATTTTGAAATTTTCAAATCAATCACAAAGAAAACAGTGAGATGTGGAATTATTATTAGACGTTTTTCATCTAAGTTTTATCAAAATGCCAACCTGTGCATCCACCAACATGGCAGACATTTTTAAAATTCAGTGACTGATCTGAGGTTACACTTAACAATGAGCATGAAATATGTACCTCAAATTCACTTTACAACTTCTTTCATTCATCATTTATTGTCTGATGATGTCATAATTCACATTTTCAGATTCAGTTTTTTGCAAAGTAATTCTGCACTGTTTACCTCTTATCAACTGTCACTGTGTCAAACTATTTATTTATTTTTTATTAAATCTAGCTTAGTACGATGTGGTTGGTCTGAAGACTTTGTGGGGCTTTTTGGGGAAGAATTTTTCTGATACCTCTATTTTGACGTCATTGTATTCAGAGTGGTCTACCTTTTACAATGGGAGAGCTAACAAAATCATTGGCTAAGTCTGGAATGAGTGCTCCAGGGAAAGATGAGATATTTTATATCATGTTTAAGCTTTTAAGTACAGAGGCACTTAGCAGATTGTTAATGTTGTATAATAAGGTATGGGAGGAAGCGAGGTTGCCAATCAGATGGAAGGAGGCAGTGATTGTTCCTATAAGGAAACCAGGAAAAGATCCAAGCAATGCAGCAAACTACAGGCCAATCGCCTTAACATCACATGTTTGTAAACTGATGGAGCGCATGGTAAATGAAAGAATGGTGTACTATCTAGAGAAAAGAGGGATGATGGCAGAATATCAGAGTGGGTTTAGAAAAGGGCGAGGAACTATGGATCCGGTGGTAAGCTTAGAAGACGTAAGAAAAGCTCAGGTTACAAAAGAAACAGTAGTTGCAGTATTTTTTGATGTTGAGAAAGCATATGATATGCTTTGGATAGAGGGACTTTTGATTAAGTTACATCTCATGGGAGTCAAGGGAAGGATTTTTAATTGGATAATGGATTTTCTGAACAAGAGATCGATTCAAGTAAAAATAGGTGATGAAATATCTAAAAAGTATGTAGAGAATGGAACACCACAGGGAAGTGTGATAAGTGAGATTTTATTTTCAATTATGATCAATGATATATTTGATAATATCCCAACAGATATAGGAAGATCATTGTTTGCGGACGATGGAGCATTGTGGAAAAAAGGAAAGAATATACACTTTATTGTAAATAAAATTCAGAAAGGGATCAGTTTAGTTGAGAAGTGGGGATTAAAGTGGGGATTTAAATTTTCTGTGGAAAAAACAAAGATCATGTTCTTTTCTCGAAAGAAAATTGGGAAGATTATTGGGTTGACATTGTATGGAAATAAGCTAGAACGAGTTCACTCATTTAGTTTTTTAGGGGTATTTTTTGATGTCCGGTTGACATGGAAGGAACACATAAGGAATATTGTTGATAAATGCAATAAAGTAATAAATGTAATGAGATGTCTTGTAGGAATGGATTGGGGAGCTGATGTTGCTGCCTTAAAATATATATATGTGGCGTTAATTAGAACTAGGATTGAGTATGGGAGTGTGGTATATGGATCTGCAGCAAAGACAACACTTGCAAAGTTAGAAATGATTCAGGCACAGGCTCAGGATATGTATTGGGGCAGTGAAATCATCTCCAATATGTGCACTTCAGGTAGAAGTAGGAGAGATGCCACTATGTTTAAGGAGGAAACAGCTATTAGCAAATTATTGGCTGAACTTGAGAGGACATGGAGATAGTCACCCAACAAAATCAGTGTTAAAGGATTGCTGGGAAAAAGAGAGAACAATTAAGTCCAGTTTTGGATGGATAGGGGATAGAGTGGCGAGAGATATGGGAGTATATGACAAGGATATCAGTCCAACTGTTTTATGGCCACCAGTTCCAATGTGGATGCTTGAGACAGCTCAAGTAGACTTGGAGTTACTAAAGATAAAGGAAAGAAAAATAAATGTTGATTTAGTTAGTGAATTCTATGAACACATAGAACAGAGATATGGAGATACGCCATTTTAGTTGCATTAGAATGTGTTGAGCAAATTAAAGGAAGGAAAGTGCTGATATGCAGTGATTCAGTCAGCGCTTTATACAGTATTCAATCAGGATCATCTCACAGTCGTCAAGATTTATTGTATGAAATCATATTTACACATTCCCAGGTGGTTAAACAGGGGACAGATGTGATGTTCATGATGGTTCCAGCACATTCAGGCATAGCAGGAAATGAAAAGGTGGACAGGTTGGCAAAGGAAGCCGTAAAGAAAGAGAGGATTGATATTAACATCAGATTATTTAAGTCAGAGGGGAAACGAGTCACATGGAGTAAAATTAAACAGGAATGGCAACAATATTGGAACAATCAGACAAAGGGAAGACATTTATATTCAATTCAGAGGGAAATAGATAACGTAAAATACAGAGGGAGCAACAGAAGAGAGGAGGTCGTAATGTCCAGGTTAAGAATTGGTCACAGTAATTTAAACAGCACTCTACATATCAGTGGAAAACATTCATCCGGTTTTTGTGAGATATGCAATCTAGCAGAAACAGTTGAACATGTAGTTATTAAATGTAGAAAGTATGTAGCACATAGACAGAACATGATGTCAGAAATGGAGAGAGAGGGACCTTCAAAAGTATTTTGGAGTGAGGGGAGAGAGGGAAAGGAAGATGCTTGTTTAAATATCTCTTGAGAACAGGTTTATTGAGCAGGATTTAGGAATGTGAGTAATAGTTAAATCCAGCAGATGGCAGTAATGCAACTTTTTGGATGCCAGCTGCCAATAAAATCCAAAGAAGAAGAAGAAGAACACACCTTTGTATTACAGGTGATCTGGGGATCTGCTTTTCTCTTTTTATCAGACTGACCCATCAGAGTCCTCGGTAGACTTCCACAACGATCCAACAGGTTTGAATATGTTTGAATTAATTTTGTTCATTTTGGGTTTATAACACGCTGAAAAACAATTTCTCTTTGTTTAAAGATGAGATTGATGTTGAGCTTCTACTGACTCAAAAGTGAATTTTATGTTCATTTTTATTTTCTGTTTTCTTAAACACGCAGATTAGACTTTCTGTTTTCTTTGTGCAACAGATGCTCCCATGATGTGTTTACGGGACAACATTACGTTTAAAATACATGTAGCCTATATTCATATTATTTGTATGAGTCAATATATTCAAACCAAATACCTCCGAGTCCAATTATAACCAGCAGCTGGTTTTGATTTGAGTCTTTTACTCCGTCGGTAACCGGGACAAACTTTAACAGTGTGACGACACAGAGGTGGTGAACTTCCTGCTGAGCCTTCATTATTTAAAACTGTCTTTATATAAAACATTGAAGTCTACCTAATGACAAACTGTCTGTTTATGTTTAAATATTGTTAAATTTACTTTATCGCTGATTTTTCTTTGCAAATGAAAGTGAAACTAAACTGTTTGTTTAAAAACATGCAGAGTGAAGGACACAGGAGGACTTGTTAATAATCATGCTCACACCCAGGGCCGTCCCTGGCCAAATTGGGGCCCTAAGCAGAATTTTATTTTGAGGCCTCCCCATTACAAAATGACTGTATCACGAAATGCCATTTAAGTTTCCTTCATTAGTAGGAACAAATCAAATGAACAGCCTCTGTTAACAATGGAACAAGCCTTTTACAGATGCACACGTCTGCATTTTCTGGATGCAAAGTCATCAATGAGGTCGTCACATGACAGCTGCTGTGCCACTTCTGACTTGATGCTTATGATAGCCAGGCCACTCAAGCGTTCTGGCGCCATGGATGAGCGGAGGTATGTTTTGATGTGTGACGGGTGACGTGCTGGGTGAGGCTGCTTCAGTAGACATGGTGCTTGATGGCCCATGTGACGTACTGGGCGCTGGCTCCGTGTCACACTTAGTAACAAACTTCAGCATTGACCCTGTTATGACAAGAAATCCATCATACAAGTAGATTATTAAGATTTGTTTTGGTCTTAATGGTAAATTACACAATGAAATTAATCATAATATCTCTAAGGAGAATATAATCAGGGCCGCTGGAAAATTTAATCTCCAGTCCACATCTAGATGGAATTATCCTCTCTTCTGTCTCATGATTAGCAGGCTGGCATCTGGGCAAGGGCGTAACTTTGAGTTAGACATTGGGGGGGTTGAGATTTCCGCCTGTGAAGCAGGTCTGAGGACATGCCCCGCATGAGAAAATCTTTAACTATCTATATATATATACACACACACACATATATATACTGTATATACAGTACTTCAGAAATACCCACTGAGAAATCATGTGATATTAGTGTCTTGAATTTTTTCATTCATAATTGTGTGCAGAGAGTGTGCAGGTCATCAGAGCATGACCATTTTTATCTGCTCATCTGAAACCACTCCACAGACTGGAATGCTGCTCTGAGCCTGTTTCTCTCTGTGAGGGAAATCACACGATCACACCTATGGATAACTAAAACTGTATGTTTTTAGCTACTTAACAACATTTTAACTCTTTGACCTTATTACCTGGTCACCTGTGCCTTCTCTCTCTCTCTCTGATCCTTCTGTCTTCCCTGCTTTTGCAGCTACTTTCACATTCCATCTGATACACACACATACACATTGTACAGGAAAAAATGTTTAGTAATTGCGTGTTCAGTAATAATATGTGTGTGTGTGTGTATAATATAATTATATATATATAACTATTACTCAAGTTGGCTTGTCCTGTCCCAGCTTTATACAAGGTGTCTCAGATTTGTTGATCATTTTAATTCTTCATGAGAAATTCATTGGATTCTATTTATTGTCAGAAACCACAGGGGAGTGTTTTGTGAACGTGACAGGAAATAATGAGAAGGATATCATGTCGATGTTGCTTTTTTGAATTTTGTTTTTAAATTGTGCCTTGTCAGAGCATACCGTTCCTACCTGCTCATCTGAAACCTCTCTCTCGCTGTCTCAGCCTTTCTCTCTTCACCTTCTTTAAATCTGATACACATTAAAACAATACACCAAATAATTACTCATTATAATTTAAAATCATACATAGTAGTGATCACACACGGTCACGGAACAATCATCTTCATGTATATAGACGATCTTTGGCTGATCAAAAGCTCTCCTATTGGCTTTTAGCCCATCATGTGACGGCGCACGGGTCTCCTATTAGACAAACCGATGGGCTCAATGATGACAAAGTCGCCTGTTCGCTGAATAGTGAATCTGACTAAGTGGTTAAGACACAGCACAGCAGAAAGTAGGACTAACTTTTGTTCAGTTAACATTATTTGACTCGTGAGTGGTACCTCCTGTTGGGAAGATATGTTTATTCTTTTGCCCAACCAACAACTTCGTTCGCTTTTTCTCTCGTGCTGGCTTCATACATACACAGGGACAGACTGGAGGGGAGGGACCATGGACATATAAAGAGAGAGGAGGGACCATGGACATATAAAGAGAGAGGAGGGACCATGGACATATAAAGAGAGGAGGAGGGACCATGGACATATAAAGAGAGAGGAGGGACCATGGACATATAAAGAGAGGAGGAGGGACCATGGACATATAAAGAGAGAGGAGGAGGGACCATGGACATATAAAGAGAGAGGAGGAGGGACCATGGACATATAAAGAGAGAGGAGGGGGGACCATGGACATATAAAGAGAGAGGAGGGACCATGGACATATAAAGAGAGAGGAGGGACCATGGACATATAAAGAGAGAGGAGGGAGGGACCATGGACATATAAAGAGAGAGGAGGGAGGGACCATGGACATATAAAGAGAGAGGAGGGAGGGACCATGGACATTTAAAGAGAGAGGAGGAGGGACCATGGACATATAAAGAGAGAGGAGGGACCATGGACATATAAAGAGAGGAGGAGGGACCATGGACATATAAAGAGAGAGGAGGGACCATGGACATATAAAGAGAGAGGAGGGAGGGACCATGGACATATAAAGAGAGAGGAGGGACCATGGACATATAAAGAGAGAGGAGGAGGGACCATGGACATATAAAGAGAGAGGAGGGACCATGGACATATAAAGAGAGGAGGAGGGACCATGGACATATAAAGAGAGAGGAGGGACCATGGACATATAAAGAGAGAGGAGGGAGGGACCATGGACATATAAAGAGAGAGGAGGGACCATGGACATATAAAGAGAGAGGAGGGACCATGGACATATAAAGAGAGAGGAGGGAGGGACCATGGACATTTAAAGAGAGAGGAGGGACCATGGACATATAAAGAGAGAGGAGGAGGGACCATGGACATTTAAAGAGAGAGGAGGGACCATGGACATATAAAGAGAGAGGAGGGACCATGGACATATACAGAGAGAAGGAGGGAGGGACCATGGACATATAAAGAGAGAGGAGGGAGGGACCATGGACATATAAAGAGAGAGGAGGGACCATGGACATATACAGAGAGAAGGAGGGAGGGACCATGGACATATAAAGAGAGAGGAGGAGGGACCATGGACATATAAAGAGAGAGGAGGAGGGACCATGGACATATAAAGAGAGAGGAGGGAGGGACCATGGACATATAAAGAGAGAAGAGGAGGGACCATGGACATATAAAGAGAGGAGGAGGGACCATGGACATATAAAGAGAGAGGAGGGACCATGGACATATAAAGAGAGGAGGAGGGACCATGGACATATAAAGAGAGGAGGAGGGACCATGGACATATAAAGAGAGAGGAGGAGGAGGGACCATGGACATATAAAGAGAGAGGAGGAGGAGGGACCATGGACATATAAAGAGAGAGGAGGGACCATGGACATATAAAGAGAGGAGGAGGGACCATGGACATATAAAGAGAGGAGGAGGGACCATGGACATATAAAGAGAGAGGAGGAGGAGGGACCATGGACATATAAAGAGAGAGGAGGGACCATGGACATATAAAGAGAGAGGAGGAGGAGGGACCATGGACATATAAAGAGAGAGGAGGGACCATGGACATATAAAGAGAGAGGAGGAGGAGGGACCATGGACATATAAAGAGAGAGGAGGAGGAGGGACCATGGACATATAAAGAGAGAGGAGGAGGGAGGGACCATGGACATATAAAGAGAGAGGAGGAGGGAGGGACCATGGACATATAAAGAGAGAGGAGGAGGAGGGA
The DNA here is from genome assembly GCF_963930695.1 of Labrus bergylta. Classification (NCBI taxonomy): domain Eukaryota; kingdom Metazoa; phylum Chordata; class Actinopteri; order Labriformes; family Labridae; genus Labrus; species Labrus bergylta. The sequence continues at coordinate 27,656,724 of NC_089196.1, read as the reverse complement.
CCATGGACATATAAAGAGAGAGGAGGAGGGACCATGGACATATAAAGAGAGAGGAGGAGGGACCATGGACATTTAAAGAGAGAGGAGGGACCATGGACATTTAAAGAGAGAGGAGGGACCATGGACTTATAAAGAGAGAGGAGGAGGAGGGACCATGGACATATAAAGAGAGAGGAGGAGGAGGGACCATGGACATATAAAGAGTGAGGAGGAGGAGGGACCATGGACATATAAAGAGAGAGGAGGAGGGAGGGACCATGGACATATAAAGAGAGAGGAGGAGGAGGGACCATGGACATATAAAGAGAGAGGAGGAGGAGGGACCATGGACATATAAAGAGAGAGAGGAGGGACCATGGACATATAAAGAGAGAGGAGGGAGGGACCATGGACATATAAAGAGAGAGGAGGGACCATGGACATATAAAGAGAGAGGAGGGAGGGACGCAGGTCCGAGGTGGGCAAAACCAAATGTCAGAGTGGGGAGGGGGCGAAGACAAACGTCACTATTTTTTACTGCTAAATTGAGAAAATCTACCAAATTGTCGTGTTTATAATACTTAACATTCATTTTCAATAATTATGATATCATATTGGATGGGTTGTGGTGGCTGGTTTGGATGGTAATTTATCTCCCCATAAATTACACCTATGAGCTGGGGTGTTTATGCCACAAAGTTTTTCTTTTTTATTTCAACTACATACCTTCAAGTGAAGCACGAGTTTCCTGTTGTTTTGACTTTTTCTTTCTTTGGCTTGCTCCCGATTCATATTGCCGTTTGGAGGCCATCTCTCTCCACCTGCATCCAACTGCCTGTCAGCGTATCTGACCGCTGATTGGTCAGATGCTGCGTGATGTCAATCATTGTTGCAACACGTACAGTGTCAGATTACTCGTCTTTTTTTTTCTCTCCTACCTCAGGCTTGACTTGGTGCTCTACGCGCGCCTCACAGCAGCGATGCGCATCCTTTGCACATTTGCAGAGAATGCGTCCCCTTAAGCAAAATGGGGCCCCCCCATGGATCGTGAGGCCCTATGCACAGCGCGTGTTCTGCGTGTAGGGAGGGGCGGCGCTGCTCACACCTCCTGAGGATTTATCTCAAAGCTTAGCCAGGGACAGGGGTTTCAAATGAGCCACAGCTAGAAACTTGGATGCATGGCATCTAGTTTGTGTTTAAAGAGGACATATCATCCCCCTTCTCCATCTTTTCAAACAGTCCCCTGTGGTCTAAATGAAACATCTTTGCTGTTCTTTGGTCAAAATATAACATGAATCAAGCACCAGAGGAGGTTTGTGACCCTGTATAAACCAGCTCTCTCAGAACGCTCCGTTTTGGTGTGTGTGTCTCTTTAAATCAGTGGTTCTCAAACTATGGTAGTACACAGAACTCCCTGTGGTGGTATGCAAAGAAATCTCCACAATATAAAAAAACACCCGTTCAGCATAAAACAACATTTTATTTTGATCATACTCTTATTTTATCTGTCTTGTATCTATTGGGTTGTATTTATATCAAATGTGTTTTCCCCTCTAAATTAATCTAGTTTATGCTCGAACGTACACAGACATAAACAACAACAGGAGTACGCCTCACGTTTAGAAAAGTTCCACTCGATATTCCGTTATAGTTTAGTACTGAAACATCAGCAAGCTGCTGTAGGCCTACATTAACAGATATTCTGTTATTTATTGGAGTTCAGTCCTGAAACAACAGAAAGCAGCTGTACATTAACATTTTTAAAACGGAGCCAGGAGAAACTTCAGTTTTGATGCATGTACGGACAGTGGAACTTATCGCTCCCCCTCCCTCTCCCTCTCTCTCTCTCTCTCTCTCTCTCTCCCTCTCTCTTGCTCTGAAGCTGATGTGATTCTGCTCCCTTGTGCTTTCTTAACCCTCCGCAGGATTCAAAAGGGATTTTATTTGGCAATTTTCCTATGTTGAACACAGAGCCTTATAATACAGTATATAGTATAATCTGGTTGTGGACACTCAGCAGTGTTTCCTCTAGGTTTACAGCGTTGGGGGGGTGGAGACATGCCGACATGGCGACACGACGACACAAACACTTGAAGGAATCTTGGTGTTCATGCGTTACTTTTAATGACAGCTGTCCTTTTCTATCGGAAAAGGTATCCTTAAATAACTTCTTTCTCTGATTTCTGACTCTATCCACTATCCTATCTCTACAATAAAGACACAAAAAGCCCAAAAATGAATCCCCCTAATATAATGGTAGGGGAAACACTGCTCAGGTTACTCACATAAATGTCCACAAATACTGTCAAAGTTGATTTTTCACAATAAGTCCCCTTTAATATATGAAGCAATGGTCACTGCATGTGTTCTTGTTAGTAACTAAAAAGAAGAAATAGCACAAAGACCTTCAGTGAGTGCAGTGGATCTTTACCGCGGCTTTTTTGCTTCTCTGAGCTGTTCTGCAGCTAAACTTTGATAAAATATGATTATTAAAGCAGAAATGTGTCCGTTGATGATATTTAACTGAATGTACGCTCAGTGTCCAGTTTATTTGTTCATCTAATATGAATTATAAACAACTTCTTACAAACTGAGCAGTTAAAAATACTCACTAGTAGCTAATTAAGGGTTATTGATTCGGGTTAGTGCAAGTGGAATTCTTTCCTCAAGCTGGTTTGAACAAAGTTTTTACAAGTGGAACAAGACTAATTCAAATGTTCTTGTTTATGATTTGATAAGAAAATGTAGAAATTCACAGAGGTAAGTTTTGCACACGAGGTCGTATCACATCACAGACTCTGAGAACGATGATTAAAACACATGTGGAGTCTCAGAGACCCAGAAACAGATTTCTGTTCTGACAACCCAAACAAGTCAACCCTTCAAAATCATGTTTATAAACCATTCTAATAAATTAACTTGAGGGCTTTGAGGTCACCATCACCCCATACTGACGTTCATTTATTTACCTACAGTTTGATTAACTGTGGTCTCCGACCTGCAAGAGGCTTTTTAAGTGCTCCTCAGTATCGTCTTTTTTAATGTTTTATCATGCTGTATTTTACTTTTCAGAGCTCCAGGATGATTCACGTTTCCAACAGACGGTCCCTTCACTATCAGCATGGTGCCTTCACTGACCTGGTGTTCTACACTGTTGTCTTCCTCGCCCTGATGAACTCATGTAGAGGTAAGTTGCAAACATTACAAACAGTGTGGTTCATGTTGACATGAAGAGTTAGTTAAATTACAGAAGTTTAAAGGGATACTTCACCTGTTGAAACATGAATCTGTATTGACATTGGGTCATATATTTAGTAGAAATGTGAAATACATTTTGAAGTTGGTGCCTTCTTGGCTGTGAAAAGGCAGAAAGTGTCTTTTTGGCTCATGTGGATGAAAGACACCAAATCCCAGAATGCACAGCACCGCAGGCCACTCCCACTAAGGTCCTCTAGTTCAGAATCAGAAATACTTTATTAATCCCAGAGAGAAATTCGATCGATACAGTTTCTCCAAAATATACAATATAGCTGTAGAAATATAGAAATAAAAACATTTACAGACATATTTACTTCAACACATGAAGCTGTTTCCTCAACTGATTCAGAGATTTCTTCCAGAATTCTTGGAAATTCCTGGCAGAAAACAGACTCTATGTCTGTGTCCATAGGCAAACAGTGAGAGCACCGACACTACCAGTCCGCCCCAGCTTCTCGTCCTCACCGCCGCCGACAGGCAGGCATCATGTCTCTGTTGCTGAGCTGGCAGCGGCGGCAATATAGCTGCGAGACGGTTGCTGCTGACATGCTGGTTTTGTGTTGTGGCCCGCGGTCAGGCTTACGGCGGCCTGGCTCCGAAAATATCAGGAAGTTGCGTTGTAGTTTCACCCCCGCTAACCACAACAGTTTCCAGTGACGCAAAAATCTTAATTTTGCATCACTGGAAGCTCCTTTTCAGACTTAGAAATACAAAGATTTCCCATCTCAGGGGAAAATGAGGGCGGGATGCACGACCATTCAAAAATACTACCAGGTTTCTAATGATACAAAGCTTAATGCAAATGGGGGAAGTATCCCTTTAAGTTTGTGCTTCTAATGACACCATATGGCTCACATTTGCAGAGCTGTAGGAATAAAAAATGAATCCCTGTTTGTTTGCAGCTCAGTCTGAGGTGATCGTTCCGTCTCAGCCAGTAGTTTCATTGGTGGGTGAAGACATTATTCTGCCATGTCACCTGGACCCCGTCATGAATGCTTTTGACATGACTGTGGAGTGGGCGAGACCTGACCTGAACCCCAGATTTGTCCTCTTGTGGCGTCAAGGTGAAGAACTGAAGACTAAAAAACATCCGTCCTTCAGTGGAAGAACATCAGTGTTCATCGATGAGCTGGAGAAGGGAAACGTCTCACTGAAACTCTCCAAAGTTAAAGTCTCTGATGAGGGAGGATACAAATGCTTCCTGCCTGCATTGTCAAAAACCTCCACTGTTCAGCTTGTTGTAGGTAAGAGGACATGTTTTTATGATTATTTAATAAATGTTCATGCAGCGGTCGTGGATTTGCTGCTGATGAGAGAGGAATATGTTAGAAAGGATATGTGCATTCAAATCTTTCATTGGTGCTTTCAAAGTGTTTATCTGTCCAGACGATAACGCCACACGATGTGATAGTTTGCACACAGAAACAACATGACAACATGTTCACAATACTATCAGTGTGATTGACTAAACTACTCAAAAAACTTAAAGGTTCTATATGTAACTTTTTACATGTATCAATCGTTTTTTATCGTCCATTAATAAGCGAACGGTTAACTCACGTGAAAAAGTAGATGTTCACTGGTTATCTGTGTTGCCTGAATAAAAAGTTTTTTCCGCGAACGCTCCAGGAAGTGACATTTTATGCATGTTCTCAACGTCCTCCTCACTCCGCTCCGCTTACAGAGATCAACAGTACAAACTCATCACACACTCCTGCTCTCAGCCAGTGCCTGCAGAGACTGTCGTTTGTAGGATGGAGAATGAATACAGACACACAGACTCCTTTACAGACTTTCACATGTATGACCACTTACCTTCTCTGTAAACATTATGCTGGTAAATATCCAGTGTTTTGCAGCTGATGATGATGCTCCTTTGTGTACGTACGAGAGCATATGACGAGCACGCGAGGGAGAGCGAGCAACAGGTTACTGGTACAGTTCGCCTAATGGCGCCTAACACCGTTTGTTACAAACACAGTATTATAGTTACATATAGCCCCTTTAAACAGCTTAAATGTTACTGTTGAGGCACATAGCAGCCATGTTGGATTTAACTCGGCCTACTGAAGGTTGTTCTGAGTTTCCAGATCGGAATTCTGACTTCAGAGGGGCGTTCCTACTGATGTATCAGACTGGAAACTCCACATTTCAGACTTCCCAGATCAAATGCAACGTACCATGTGTCTGTACCTTTAAATGTAAATGAGCTGTGTCTGACCACGCCCCCTCTCTGGAAGGGCTTGGGTGTACTCGGGCTTTCTCGCTCCATGTCCTATTGTTTATGGTGAGAAGGCAGACTCAGAGGGCAGAACAAACACCTAGCTGTGGGAGTGTCACCCACCTGGGGGAGGGGTTACTGCCCTTTGTGATGTCATGAAGGGAAAATCTCCAAACGGCCTGTTTGAGCACACATTTTCTGAAAAGTGGAGCAGGCAGAAGACGGAGAGGATGAACTTTTCTCATCATTGGGGGGTTTGTAGACAGACTAGAGACACATAATAGAGTTGGAGAAACATGGTGAAGTGTGTTTGGCATAATGTGTGACCTTTAATAGAGATCTTATTATGATGTAAGAAACCTCTCCTCTACAGGTTCTGTCTCCTCACCTGTTGTTCAGATGACCAAAAACAACAGTGGAGTGTTGTTAGAGTGTGAGTCTGCAGACTGGTATCCAGAGCCAGAGATGTTTTGGCTGGACGGCGAGGGAAACCTCCTCTCTGCTGAACCCACTGAGACAGTCAGAGGTCCTGATGGTCTCTACACTGTCAGCAGCAGAGTGACTGTGGAGAAGAGACATGGGAGGAAGTTCACCTGTAGAGTCACACAGAGGAAGATCAACCAGACCAGAGAGAAGCACCTCACTATTCCAGGTAAATATAAGTCATTAATTATTTATGTGATCAATGAGCTGAACAGTAAATATGAAAATAATTCTGTTTTGCAATTTCAGATCATCTCTTCATGTTCCCCAGTACTGTTGTTATCGGTGCTGTGATTGGCTGTGCTGCTTTGCTTATCATTCCTGCGATCATCTTTGTTGTGTGGAGACGGAGACAAAAGAAATCCAGTAAGTGACAAACTGTCAGTCTTCTGATTGTAAGACTCCTAAAGGTTTTATGAAGTCATGCAGACATTTGATGATGTATTGAGGAGACTAGAGTTCAAGAAGTGATTAGCATTTAGTTTTAGTTTCATTTGCATACATCCATTTATGATGAGGTCAGCTTTTATTCACAAACTTCACCAGTGTCTCCATCTTTTGTGTCTTCACAGAAAACAAGAAGAGGAGACACAAGGGGAGAAGCAGAGAAGGGGAGGTGGACACAAGGGGAGAAGGGGAGAAGAGGGGGTGGATACAAGGGGAGCACGGGAAGTGGACACGAGCAGTGGACACGAGCAGGGGAGGTGGACACAAGGGGAGCAGATGAGGTGGAAACAGCAGGAGAAGTGGGAACAGGAGTGAGTAGAAGAGTGAATACAGTGTCAGACTGTTGGTTGATCTGAGGTGTGGGCAGTTCTAAAACAACTGACACAGCTGATGATTCCACGAAGACACCATGGTCTAATAATGGAGCCTTTGTCTGTGTGGCTGAGAGATCCTCACTTGGTACATGTGACTCTAAAAGAAGAAGAAACAAACCAAGAGCAGGAACAGGGACAAAGACGAGAAACAAATGATGGAGACGAGAGTGAACAGGAGACAGTGAAACCAGTTAGAGACGATTCAGGACTTTCAATACAAATAAAATGCATCAACACTGATCAGAAGATGAAGAAGGAAGAGACACAGCAAGAGGCAGTGAGTGAAGAAGACGAGAAAGAGACAAAAACTGAGAAGGAGAGAACAAAGAATAAGAAAAGAGGAGGCTCTGGATCAACAGGACGGAAGAAGCAAAAGGAGAACCGGAGAGAAGAAATCAAACTGAAGGCAGATAGAGAGAGCAAAGAGAAGCTTCAGTCAGAGATGAAAAAGAGAAAACATAAAGATGACATGATGCTCAACCAACGAAGGGGAATTCAGGACCAGCCTCTTTTAGAAGACAGGAAACAGGAGAGGAGTCAGACAGAACCTGAGGATAGAGGAGAAAGAAACCAAGAAGAAAACCAAAGTACCCTCACTAAAACAACAGAAGAGAAGGCAGGGGACACTTACAAAGGAGCAGACAGTAATGAAAATCAAGAAGAGGTCATGGAAACACAAAGCAAACATCAAAGGCTATGAGAAGAAAAGAGGAGACGAGCAGCTGAACGCAGAAAAACAAAAGATAAAAAAGCTGGAGGAGTCACAGAGGAGGTAAAAGTAGAGGGTAGAGAAGGAAGAGATGAGGGGTCAGAAACTGATGAAGGAGCTGAAATTGAAACTTGAAGGAAGAAATAAAATATACAAACAGGATTCAAACAAGGAGGGGAAGATCAGCAGCTGATGCTGCATCATTCAGCCATTAATGAAGAGATCAGAGAGAGAGAGGAGCTGAGGGTCAAGATGAACTGCAGGAAGAGGAGGATTTATAGAATGATGAACCTCAACATGACACATGGAGGATCAAACCACAACAAACACAAGAGAGCAATGAGGACCAGGAGAGAGGTAGAGATTATAAGAGCTATGAGTAAAGAAGAGAAGGGAGATGAGCTGAAACAGAAAACAGTCGACATTAGGCGACTCAGCAGAGAAGAGGAACTGAATGATGGAGCGCTGAGCAGCTTATTTATCTTTTTAACTAATCATTAGAAGAGGATTTTTGAAGACTTTTGGATTTTGAAATTTTCAAATCAATCACAAAGAAAACAACGAGATGTGGAATTATTTTTAGACGTTTTCCATCTAAGTTTTATCAAAATGCCAACCAGCGCATCCACCAACATGGCAGACATTTTTAAAATTCAGTGACTGATCTGAGGTCACACTTGTACCTGAAATTCACTTTAAAACTTCTTTCATTCATCATTTATTGTCTGATGATGTCATTTCTGTGCATTTTGGTTACCATTAGTGTGTTGTATTACATGGACGCTCATAATACAGCACACTATCATTCAAATCCCATATCAATAACATTACCCGGTCTGCATACTTCCACTTACGAAACATCAACCGGCTCTTATTGTAATTCTCTCCTCTTCGGCCTTCCTCATAAGTCCCTCCATAAGCTCCAACTGGTTCAAAACTCTGCTGCCCGTATTGTCACCAAAACCCCCTCATACCATCACATCACCCCCATCCTACAGCAACTACACTGGCTTCCGGTGAAGCAAAGAATCGTCTTCAAACTCCTCCTGTACACCTTCAAGGCCATCTACAACCTCGCCCCTCCACATCTGTCTGACCTCCTTTACATCACCACTTCAGCCCGCTCCCTCAGATCCTCCTCCTCCTCCATCCACCTCACCGTGCCCTTTGCCCGCCTCAGCACCATGGGGGGCAGAGCTTTCAGCTGCTCTGGAACTCTCTGCCACCTGACATTCGCAACATTGACTCTCTCCCCATCTTCAAATCCAGACTCAAAACCCATCTGTTCAAGATCGCCTACTCACTAACATTTTAACTGTAATTACACTGTCCTGTATGTATGCTGTTTTTATCCATCGCTGTTTTTAAATGTTGATTGTTGTACAGTGTCCTTGTGTGTCTTGAAAGGCGCTTATAAATACAATTTATTATTCTTATTATCATTAATTCACATTTTCAGATTCAGTTTTTTGCAATGTAATTCTGCACTGTTTACCTCTTATCAACTGTCACTGTATCAAACTATTTGTTTATTTCTTATTAAATCTAACTTAGTACGATGTGGTTGGTCTGAAGACTTTGTGGGGCTTTTTTTGATACCTCTATTTTGATATCATTGTATTCAGAGTGGTCTCCTTATTTACATCCAAATCAATGCAGAAATAAACACAGAAGGACTCACAAAGTAGTACACTCCATCTTGTGGCGAAAATAGGTAATAACACCTACAGTACTTGAGACCACATTGTTAAACAACAAAAATATTTAGGGGATGTCTGTTTTAAACACCTAAGAACTTTCTGTTCTCACTCTATTGTGAAAAATGTTATGATTAGATTATTATAAAAAAAAGTATAATGCATCTATTTTACCATTAGTTTGATGTTATATAACAAAATGTTTTCCAACAATCTCACACATTTCAGTTTAATCAGTCGTGTCTATAAGGTTTCTATCTATACCTCTGCTGATCCCTCTCTCTCTCTCTCTCTCTCTCTCTCTCTCTCTCTCTCTCTCTCTCTCTTTTCCTGTTCATCATCTGCAGCTTTCTGTCTGTATAGAGAGAATAAAAGCATGTCAACGTGATCCCTCAATAATTGTGCACTAATTGAACAAAAACACATACGATCACAAAGACAAACACACATACTCTTATGTTCATATTTTGCAAAATTAGAAGGGACTGAGTCATTTTTTCTGTCTGGACATGAACCCTCAAACATCTCTCATTCTGCAGCTGTAACACTGACAGAGTGCCTAAACATAGTCATACTCTCAGCTGCAGCAGGAAAGAGGAGGAGAGGGCATCGAGGCCTGCATCACATAACCCCCGACCTAATGACCTTTTTCACTCTACAGCTTATAAATGGGATTTATTGAAAATTATTTCTATTAGAAATTACTCAAAATGAGTTTTGATAAAGCATATTGTATACATATATTTCGAATTAAGAAGTGTAGTATAAACAACATGAGATCATACAGTGATTTTATTTATAGTTAATTCACCTTTCCAGGATGAAAAATTTAATATGTTTTTAACATCTTTTTTTTCCGGTGTTGCAATTTGCAGACGGTCCCTGAGAGGGGTCAAGACCAGTGGTTCTCAACTTGTCTAGCCTCAGGACCCAACACCAACTCCTCCCTGAAAAACCATGAACCAAATTTTATTTTTCAACCAATCAGATTTATTTAAAGCAAAATTTAGCATTTTTTTTTCAAGTTTGCAGCTTCAATCAAATGTTATAGATCAGACGATGCAAAACACCTGATGGAAGATATAAACAAACATGTTTAAAAAAGCACTTGACAGACTGTTTGAGAAAAGGTTTTTTCCAGGAACATGACCCACTGAAAACAGCTCCCGACCCACCTTTGGGTCCCGACCCTCCAGTTGAGAATCACTGGTCTAGACTGTCTTGGCAGGTTAGGGTCACAACAGGTGTTATGGAGAGAATTGCATGCGCACCTTTCAGGACACAATTTCTACACTGATGGATTTTACATCCATCTTTAAATTTCCTCTACAAACACATTAGAGTCAAACAGTGTTTGCAGGTCAGAACAATAAGGACACTTTACGTGTATCAAGTGTAAACTGTACATATTCTACTTTGTCGTCACAGATCTGCCCGCAGAAATATGAGACCGTTTTCAGACACTTCCGCGAGGGGTGCATTTCTCACTGCGGTGAAGTCAGCCGCTCCTCAAGTTTACATGGTGAAGTGAGCCGCCCCTAAATTTGAAGTGCTCACGTATTCTGATCTTTATGGTAAATGCTCCGGACTCCAGAGCGAGCAGGAGTAACAGACAGAGAGAGCGATGACGTCAAGTGCTAAATGTCTAGGTCTTACCATAAAACTGACCAAAAAAATACAGTTTTCTTGTATATATCTTCTTACATAAGTACACCATGATTCTGATATGGTTGGACTAAGTACTTCTTAGACTACATGCACAGGTACTATGAAGTACTTTCACTGTGTACTTTTTGAGAAATCCTCTGTCAAAGTCCATAATAAATCACTATAATGACTCTTTTTTATGACTTTGATGTCTTGTAAAAAAATAATTCTTCCACAATGATTCTGATATGGTTGGACTTAGTACTTCTTAGACTTCATGCACAGGTACTATGACACAGCTCTCTGCAGTGTTTTCAATGTGACAGTACCAATTTGATTCGCTCTGTCACAGCTACATGTTGCACTTTTAATACTTTGCAATAAACACACAAACAAGCATTTTTCAAATATTAATAATCAGTCACGAATACAAAATTACTTTTGACATTGTTTTTACATTTCTTATAAACATTAACATTTTCAAATAACATACATATGAAATTACAAAGACTCTGAACACCAACTACTATCTACAATCCCAATCGTTCACTCTTGCATGTTGGAGTTTTTCTTCATCTATGGCAAGGCACTGCTCATGGTACCATCTTTCACATGTGTCACACTGTATCTGTAAAATAAAATGTGCAAACCTTTATCAACTTGTCAGGAATAGAGAATCTTGTGCAATAGAGAAACATTTCTAGTTATAGGCACTCATTGTAGACAGTCATGACTCACAGTGATATTTACAGAGGATATACTGGATTTCTGCTTTATTTACAGTATGTGTAAAATGTCGCACATTCAGCCTTTAAGACCACATTTTGATTTAGGAACATCTCTGTATAGAAGTGCTCCCGGTTTGTGTCAAAAGTACAGTTGAGCTCAGTACATGACAGTAATGTGAAGGCTGAAACTGATTTGATGCGTTACATTAACGCTCACTGAACTTCTATATTTTCTGTTTACATTGCACTCTGTTTTAGACTGCAAATCATGCACATATCTGCACAACTACTCCATTGCACATTTTGTGTTTTATATTCTATTATATATTTTTTATTGCTTTTTATGTTTTTATTGTATTCTTTTTAAGCCGTCAGCAGGAGATCTTGTGCTTTTATTCTGATTCTGAAGAGTCAATAACCCTGTTTCAAGGTGGAAAACCATAACCAGTTTGGAAATCCTTTGTCCTCTTACTGACTAAACTTAAATCTAGAATCCTCTCATAACCCTCTTATTGTCACTGTATAAACTTATTAAACACTATAAAAATTAACTCTTAAAAGAAGTCAACATACATTTGAGTATTCATTTCATCTGTTGACATTCGACATGGTCAGAATTGTCAAAATCAGATGTAATTGCACATTATTTTGTGTCTTCTCTCTGTTCACTTTTAGTACATATTGGAAATAAATAAATATCACAGAGCGGTTGTGCATCTAAAACTACACATTTTAATTTAGAGTTTTATCATAGGATAAACCATAAATTATAAAGAACACACAGCGACAACCACTCACCCTGTCAGTAGTTGGAGGCCCTGATCCTGGGGGCTTTGAGGTCGAGCACATAGCACAGTGGTTGTTCATGTCAAACACTGGCAGAAAATAAAATCATATTCAGTCACATAATGTGTACATTTTTAAGTTTATTGGCAGCTTTGTTTCTGTAAAATGATATGTAGCTTGTTAACTGGATCAGGATTAAGATCATTTGCTACTTGGACAATAATACTAATGTTAATACTGGTGAAGCTGGTTTATACACCAGATTGACACTTTTTTTAACATGTAAACACATACAAGAACTTTAAATGGCTCCTTAAAATTTGTCTGGCTGCCATTACATTTTTAACCCTTTTTAAAACTGAAATTTTCACGATAGTAGCTCAAATAAAAGTCAATATGACGCAAACAATGAGCTCAACTGCAGATTGAGTGTACTTAAGGTAAATCAGGCAAAGTTTTTATTGAAACAATCAACACTAAATCCATGGATTCAAAGGAGAGAGGACATTGAAACAGCGTTAAGGCTTCGGTCTTGAGCGCATGTTTGTTATTTTACATGTTTTATTTACATTTAGAGATAAATGAAGGAACATCTTGAATGTTGGTTTTCTTTTTATTTATGAATTGCAGAGTAATTCAGTTGTCAATATCCATTGGACCGACTAAATCAACTCCAAAGTACTCAATGTGCATTGTGCAGCGGAATCTCTCTGAAGACTTAGTATTGGCATATACTCATCACAAATAACTACAAGAAACAGTCTACAACAAGCCTGATTTCTATTCTCCCAATTATTGCAAATCTTTTTTTCTACAATAGCAGAAATGCATATTCTTTTCATATTTCTGATATTATTTATTTGTATTGTCATCTAACAAACACAATTGAAAACATTTTATTTGTAAAACAATAGCAACAGATAGCCTCAGACTCCCCCTGCTCCTAGCTATCTGTCTGTCACTCAGCTTCCCATCAGCTTCCATGCATACAGAAATCAATGATTCATTAAGATTAAGAAATCAATGATTCTGGGGACTATGAAAAGCTGCATTTTGTGAACTCATGTGAGAAGAGAAAATAAGTTTATCAGTTATACAACAAAACTCAAACCTTTAATATCATTTAAAGAGGAAATTACTTTCTTACCTGAACCACTGAGTAAAGATAGTGCAAGCTTTGTCCTCTCAAATGCCATCTCCTTCTTGGATGTCCCAAAGGACATAACTGGCAATGCTGGAAAGGCCTCCATCATGGCCTTTGCCATCTACACCAACACATAAAATGAAGTGTTTCATCTTTATTGTGTTTCACAAGAATAACTTGGACTTTTCTAATTGAAAAAAATCAAAATCAAAGTATCATATTGATTATTGATCATATTTGTATTTCAGTCATGTGTGTGTGAGAAGCATGTCTGTCAATAACATATTGTAAACTAGAATTTCCCAAAAGGGAATATATATCTCTTTCCATATATATACATATATACAGAATGAAATATATACGGAATTTTAAAAATAATGATTATATATATATAGTTTGTTGCCTTGGGTCAACCTTGACAGCACTCAGGATGTAACCTGGCAGCTCTCCAGCAACCAGACCAACTTCCAACTCCCAACCCAAGTCCCTACAGACTGAGCTTCTGCTGCCTATTAGTAGTTAATATGATATATACAACTTACACTTTTTCAGACAAGCACCTGAAGTATCAATCATGACAGTTTTCCTACTGACCTCCACATTAAAATATTAATAGCAATTTACATCACGTATACATTGTCATTACCGGTGACAATGACCCCACAACTGCTGCTATCGTATTGAAATGGATGGTGCATGGTTGCTCCTTTCCATCTGACAGCCCCCCAGTCATCCCTGCCATGGCTCTCATCTTTAAGTAATCCCTTTGGAAAACATCAGGATGTAATAAAAAAAACATGAAATACCAATCACAAAGTACGATACCAGAGGCTACAGTCATATTTGAAAATGTTCAAATGTCTGTTCTTATTGCATGTATTCTGTTCTATTCAGGAAATTTAACTAAAGAAACTGATACATCTTTTTAAAGAATTTCTTGACCTACCGTAGTCTTTTTGCAGCATGTGCAGACTCTGCTTCCTCTAATTTATTTGCCATAGGATCCACCAAAAACACAGAGCTGATTTCTGGAAATATGAACTAAAGCAAAACAGTTGAGTTATAAAACATCATATACACATAAGTAACACAAAAGTATTTCAGATTGGCAACAACCACTAACCAGTAACTTCCAGTGCACTCCACCAACATTTACAAAACAACAAAAGACATCAAATACTTTCCCAATTACGTTTGACTTTTCTCTTTTATCCAACTCCATCTTCTTCAAAAAGATAAATCACTTTGAAATATTTTGGAATTAAATGGCAGATTAGAAAACCCAAGATACTGTAATACAAAGTGTTCAAAGTGAAAGCACAAAATCAGCTTTCTAATAATAAGAAAATGGCTTTATAATGTCTGAACAAGTGAAAGGTATGAAAAAAAGCAGTACCCTTGGCAAGCTGTGCCGACTGCGCTGGTCTCGCTTTCCAAAAAGTATGAGTCCTGCTGTGAAATCATTTAAAACGTAGATGGTGTTCCCGAGGTGGAGCTCGTTGGCATAAAGCTGGAAGAGGCCCTCCATAACCTAAATCCAGAAATTGATAGAGACAGAAACAAATACAGCTGATAAAACAATCATGACATTTAAATCACAACAATACTGAATAACAGGTTAAGTCATGAACAATTATTTACCTATTTTACCTAGATTTTAAATAATATTGTTTTTTTTTATTCTGGGTTACCAGGTTATGCTACTTGATTATCTTTCTTTATAGTGCCAGTGATGTTTCAATAATCAAATACTTTGCCTGTTAGCCATTGGTGAGGTATCAATGAGCACAGATCCCTGTGGTGTATCAGTAAACAACCTGACTGTGTTGTGGATGGAATAGCTGCCACTACAACCTGTGTTGTCTTCTGTTTCCACAATGATTTTAGCTGGAAAAACAAATAAAAAATAAAATGTCATTCATTAGATATAGTCACATTAATATTACTGAATTAATCATACATTTCACAAAACGTAATACATTTTATGACAGAATTGCCAAAAGACAAGTCAAAAAAAGTAATTCAAAACACATGACAAAATACATGTAAAACTAAATCATCAGGTATTCTATCATGTATCTGAATATTCAAAGTTATTGTATCTCCTAGGCAAGACTTATATTCTTCATGTTGCATATCCATGTGTAAAATAAAATTCTGTCCTGAGTGATGAGGATGCCTCATACCTGGTCTTCTTCATTTTTAGTGATTTGCTCTGAGACTGGCAGGCTGGCTTCTGAAGTTGTTGCTCCTAGAATATCCTTACAGGCTCTTTCCATGTGCTTTACGGACGGCTCATCATTGTTCACGAGGTGAACCACTAGTTGATGAGGGTGAACCTTCTTCTGCTCGGTCCAACCATATCAGAATCATTTTCTGCTTATGGAAGAATTCTTTTTTACAAGACATCAAAGTCAGAAAAATACTCATTATAGTGATTTATAAGGGACTTTGTCAGTGGATTTCACAAAAGTATGCAGTAAAAGTACTTCATAGTACCTGTGCATGTAGTCTAAGAAGTACTTAGTCCAACCATATCAGAATCATTTTCTAATTATGTAAGAAAATATATATAATTATTGTTTTCTCCAAGAAAACAGTTTTGTTTTTTAAATTGTGAACACCTTATTTTGAAAAACGGAAGTTCCCCGACCTCCGAAACTATTCCCTGAACAGTATTCTGTTTGCTCCCGTTTCATGCATCTGTTCCTGCTGCTCGCTCTGCAGTCCGGAGCATTTACCATAAAGATCAGAATACGTGAGCACTTCAGATTTAGAGGCGGCTCACTTCACCATGTAAACTCGAGGAGCGGCTGACTTCACCGCAGCCATTTCTCGACATAACACCAGCAGTCTACATTACTGTGAGTGAAAGCTGAATCTGTGAATATCTTTCTAACTTTACTGAAGTTCTGAAGCCTTTAATCCTTCATTGAACGGTATGAACGGTCACGTCCACTGAAGCTCACAAAGCCGATGAAACGTGAACACACCTTTTTATTACAGGTGATCTGAGGATCCGCTTATCTCTTTTTATCAGACTTTGACCCATCAGAGTCCTCGGTAGACTTCCACAACGATCCAACAGGTATGAATATGTTTGAATTAATTTTGTTCATTTTGGGTTTATAACACGCTGAAAAACAATTTCTCTTTGTTTAAAGATTAAACACGCAGACTAGACTTTCTGTTTTCTTTGTGCAACAGATCCTCCCATTATGTGTTTACGGGACAACATTACGTTTAAAATACATGTAGCCTATATTCATATTATTTGTATGAGTCAATATATTCAAACCAAATACCTCCGAGTCCGATTATAACCAGCAGCTAGTTTTGATTTGAGTCTTTTACTCCGTCGGTAACCGGGACAAACTTTAACAGTGTGACGACAGAGAGGTGGTGAACTTCCTGCTGAGCCTTCATTATTTAAAACGATCTTTATATAAAACATTGAAGTCTATCTAATGACAAACTGTCCGTTTATGTTTAAATATTGTTAAATTCACTTTATCGCTGATTTTTCTTTGCAAATGAAAGTGAAACTAAACTGTTTAAAACGTGCAGAGTGAAGGGGGGGCTGCCCCCCTAATATAATGGTAGGGGAAACACTGCTCAGGTTACTCAAATAAATGTCCTCAAATACTGTCAAAGTTGATTTTTAACAATATGTCCCCTTTAATATATGAAGCAATGGTCACTGCATGTGTTCTTGTTAGTAACTAAAAAGAAGAAATAGCACAAACACCTTCAGTGAGTGCAGTGGATGTTTATCGCGGCTTTTTTGCTTCTCTGAGCTGTTCTGCAGATAAACTTTGATAAAATATGATTATTAAAGCAGAAATGTGTCCGTTGATGATATTTAACTGAATGTACGCTCAGTGTCCAGTTTATTTGCTCCACTAATATGAATTATAAACAACTTCTTACAAGCTGGGCAGTTAAAAATACTCACTAGTAGCTAATTTAGGGTTATTGATTCAGGTTAGTGCAAGTGGAATTTTTTTCCTCAAGCTGGTTTGAACAAATTTTTTCCAAGTGCAACAAGACTAATTCAAATGTTCTTGTTTATGATTTGATAATAAAATGTAGAAATTCACAGAGGTAAGTTTTGCACACGAGGTCGTATCACATCACAGACTCTGAGAACGATGATTAAAACACATGTGGAGTCTCAGAGACCCAGAAACAGATTTCTGTTCTGACAACCCAAACAAGTCAACCCTTCAAAATCATGTTTATAAACCATTCTAATAAATTAACTTGAGGGCTTTGAGGTCACCATCACCCCATACTGACGTTCATTTATTTACCTACAGTTTGATTAACTGTGGTCTCCGACCTGCAAGAGGCTTTTTAAGTGCTCCTCAGTATCGTCTTTTTTAATGTTTTATCATGCTGTATTTTACTTTTCACAGCTCCAGGATGATTCACGTTTCCAACAGACGGTCCCTTCACTATCAGCATGGTGCCTTCACTGACCTGGTGTTCTACACTGTTGTCTTCCTCGCCCTGATGAACTCATGTAGAGGTAAGTTGCAAACATTACAAACAGTGTGGTTCATGTTGACATGAAGAGTTAGTTAAATTACTGAAGTTTAAAGGGATACTTCACCTGTTGAAAAATGAATCTGTATTGACATTGGGTCATATATTTAGTAGAATTGTGAAATAAATTTTGAAGTTGTTGCCTTCTTGGCTGTGAAAAAGCAGAAAGTGTCTTTTTGGCTCATGTGGATGAAAGACACCAAATCCCAGAATGCACAGTACCACAGGCCACTCCCACTAAGGTCCTCTAGTTCAGAATCAGAAATACTTTATTAATCCCAGAGAGAAATTCGATCGATACAGTTTCTTCAAAATATACAGTATAGCAGTAGAAATATAGAAATAAAAACATTTACAGACATATTTACTTCAACACATGAAGCTGTTTCCTCAACTGATTCAGAGATTTCTTCCAGAATTGATCTTGGAAATTCCTGGCAGAAAACAGACTCTATGTCTGTGTCCATAGGCAAACAGTGAGAGCACCGACACTACCAGTCTGCCCCAGCTTCTCGTCCTCACCGCCGCCGACAGGCAGGCATCATGTCTCTGTTGCTGAGCTGGCAGCGGCGGCAATATAGCTGCGAGACGGTTGCTGCCCACATGCTGGTTTTGTGTTGTGGCCCGCGGTCAGGCTTGCGGCAGCCGGGCTCCAAAAATATCAGGAACTAGCGTTGTAGTTTCACCCCCGCTAACCACAACAGCTTCCAGTGACGCAAAAATCGTAATTTTGCATCACTGGAAACTCCTTTTCAGACTTAGAAATACAAAGATTTCCCATCTCAGGGGAAAATGAGTGCGGGATGCACGACCATTCAAAAATACTACCAGGTATCTAATGATACAAAGCTTAATGCAAATGGGTGAAGTATCCCTTTAAGTTTGTCCTTCTAATGACACCATATGGCTCACATTTGCTGAGCTGTAGGAATAAAAAATGAATCCCTGTTTGTTTGCAGCTCAGTCTGAGGTGATCGTTCCATCTCAGCCAGTAGTTTCATTGGTGGGTGAAGACGTTATTCTGCCATGTCACCTGGACCCCGTCATGAATGCTTTTGACATGACTGTGGAGTGGGCGAGACCTGATCTGAACCCCAGATTTATCCTGGTGTGGCGTCAAGGCGAAGAACTGGAGACTAAAAAACATCCGTCCTTCAGTGGAAGAACATCAATGTTCATCGATGAGCTGGAGAAGGGAAACATCTCACTGAAACTCTCCAAAGTTAAAGTCTCTGATGAGGGAGGATACAAATGCTTCATGCCTGCATTGTCAAAAACCTCCACTGTTCAGCTTGTTGTAGGTAAGAGGACAAGTTTTTATGATTATTTAATAAATGTTCATGCAGCGGTCGTGGATTTGTTGCTGATGAGAGAGGAATATGTTAGAAAGGATATGTGCATCCAAATCTTTCATTGGTGCTTTCAAAGTGTTTATCTGTCCAGATGATAACGACACACGATGTGATAGTTTGCACACAGAAACAACATGACAACATGTTCACAATACTATCAGTGTGATTGACTAAACTACTCAAAAAGCTTGTAGTGACCAATTTTAACAAACCCAATATTGTTTGGAAAAGTTACTTGAGGGATGAATGTGGAAGCTTTCGGACGCGTGCTTAGCTCGAAGAAATTAACACAGTCCATTAATGACTTGATTTGGATATTTCAGTCCATTTATTTTTAAAAACTTCTTATCAATAAAGGAAAATATGACAAACCACTGTCTATAAATAAAACAAACAAATCTGCTGACACGGTAGAAAAACTGTTTGCCTCCATTCAGTCACCTGTCCCACCTCACCTGGAGCGTTGCTTTAACCACAGCATCCGCCCAGGCTACACATAGTGCCCAGTAGAGGGCCAACACACACCACCATAAGGAAAATAGCATCACACAAAACAAACACATCATTTGGCTCCAACAAAGCTTAAACATCTTAAATGTTACTGTTGATGCACGTAGCAGCCATTTTGGATTTAACTCGAGCTACTGAAGGTTCTCCGAGTTTCCAGGTCGGAATTCTGACTTCAGAGGGGCGTTCCTGATGACGTATCAGACTTCAACTCCACATTTCCGATGTAAGAATTCTCTCCTCTACAGGTTCTGTCTCCTCACCTGTTGTTCATATGATCAAAAACAACAATGGAGTGTTGTTAGAGTGTGAGTCTGCAGACTGGTATCCAGAGCCAGAGATGTTTTGGCTGGACGGCGAGGGAAACCTCCTCTCTGCTGAACCCACTGAGACAGTCAGAGGTCCTGATGGTCTCTACACTGTCAGCAGCAGAGTGACTGTGGAGAAGAGACATGGGAGGAAGTTCACCTGTAGAGTCACACAGAGCAAGATCAACCAGACCAGAGAGAAGCACCTCACTATTCCAGGTAAATATAAGTTATTAATTATTTAATGATGTAATTATCAAATTATCAGTAAATACAAACAATATTTTCTTCTATTTCAGATAATTTCTTTGTGGTCCCTACTCCCAGTACTCCCGTTCCTCCCGTTCCTCCCAGTCCTCCCAGTCCTCCTGGTACTCCAAGTACTCAGCATGTTGTTATCGGCGCTGTGATTGGCTGTGCTGCTTTGCTGTTCATTCCTGCGATCATCTTTGTTGTGTGGAGACGGAGACAAAAGAAATCCAGTAAGTGACAAACTGTCAGTCTTCTGATTGTAAGACTCCTAAAGGTTTTATGAAGTCATGCAGACGTTTGATGATGTATTGATGAGACTAGAGTTCAAGAAGTGATTAGCATTTAGTTTTAGTTTCATTTGCATACATCCATTTATGATGAGGTCAGCTTTTATTCACAAACTTCACCAGTTTCTCTATCTTTTGTGTCTTCACAGAAAACAAGAAGAGGAGATGTGAGGATGGAAGTGAACACTCTGAGGAAGAAAAGCTAGTCACATCTAAAAGTGATAAAACAGGATTTCAGGTTGTGAATGAAAAAGAAGAAAACCTTCCACTCATTTCAGTTAAAGACGAGAACAATCCTGACAAAACAGGAGAAAAGAGTGAGACTGAAGATGAGGGACAAAGACGAGAAACAAATGACGGAGATAAGAGTGAACAGGAGACAGTGAAACCAGTTAGAGACGATTCAGGACTTTCAATACAAATAAAACACATCAACACTGATCAGAAGATGGAGAGGGAAGAGACAAAGCAAGAGGCAGTGAGTGAAGAAGACAAGAAAGAGACAAAAACTGAGAAAGAGAGACCAAAGACAGAGAATAAGGATGAACAAACAAATAAAGGAGTCTCTGGATCAACAGGACGGAAGAAGCAAAAGGAGAACCGGAGAGAAGGAATCAAACTGAAGGCAGATAGAGAGAGCAAAGAGAAGCTTCAGTTAGAGATGAAAAAAAGAAAACATAAGGATGACATGCTCAACCAACGAAGGGGAATTCAGGACCAGCCTCTTTTAGAAGACAGGAAACAGGAGAGGAGTCAGACAGAACCTGAAGATAGAGGAGAAATAAACAAAGAGGGGAACCAGTTGAACATTAATACAATAACAGAAGAGGAAGCAGAGAAGCAAAAGAAGCAAAGCAGTGAGGATGTGAAAAAGACAGAAGAAAAGAAGGATGAGTGGGGGAACAAGGTGTCAGCTAATATGGAAGGTACAGAGAGGTCAGACCCTGAAAAACATCAAGATGAAACAGGAAGAAAGAACCAAGAGGTTTTAGGAGACAAAGACGTTCAGACAGAGAAACACCAGGGAGAAAAATCTGAACCAGATCAGAACGAAACCAAATACCAGCCAGCAGAATCAAAAGAGGGTGTAGGGGTTGAGATTAACCAAAGACAAGAAGAGAGGCAGGAAGCTGGTCTACAAGAGGACAATGATACAACTCAAAGGAAGTCTGTGGAGATACTAAACCAAGTTAGAGGAGTAGAAGAAGAAAAGCAGGCAGAGCAACAACTGGATGTAAAGGTAAAAGTCAGAGAGCAAAGAGAGGAATCTAAAGAGGGGGTAATGGTGGAGGATAATGGAAGAGGGGAGGAGAGTTTAGAGACTGACAGAAAAGCTTCTGTTGATGAAACCCAAAGGAAGGCTGAGGGGAAAGAAAACCGAAGAAGAAGAAGAGAAGAAGCAGCCAGACAAGCAGCTGCACGCAGACGAGAAGCTCAGCATAAAGCTAAAGGAAACACAGAGGAGATCAAAGTAGAGGGGACAGACGGAGAGGAAGAGGAGTCTGTAACTGATAAAGAAGTTGACACAAATGAAACCCAAAAGAAGCACAAGAAGATAACATCAGAATCCAAAGGAGGAGAACAACAGCTGATGCTGCAACATTCAGACATGAATAAAGAAATGAGAGAGAGAGGAGTGGAGGGTCAGGAGGACCTGCAGCAGGAGGAGGACATGGAGACTGATCAACCTCAACCAAATGTCATACATGGAATAAAACCACGAAATACACAAGAGGAAGGTCTCCATATGGATCAGCAACAAAGAGACGATATAAGGAGGAATTCAGAAGAAGGCAGAATGCAGATAGAGGCTAGATCTGAAATGCTAACACAGAGTCATGAAGAGCTAAATATGAATTTAATAAAGGAACAACAGCAGCAGGAGGAGGACATGGAGACTGATCAATCTCAACCAAATGTCATGCAAAGTATTGAACCACTAAATACACCATTTACACAGAGTAAGGAGGCTTTTGGTAGAGGACAGAAAGAGGAACATCAACACTGATCAGAAGATGGAGAAGGAAGAGAGACAGCAAGAAACAGAGAGAGATGAAGACGACAAAGAGACAAAAACCGAGAAAGAGGCCCAGCTCCAAAACATAAACACTGATCAGAAGACGGAGGAGACAACAACTGAGATAGACCAAGGAAAGAGAAAATACGTAAGAGAAAAGGAGGCTCTGGAGCGAGAGGACAGTAAAAGGAGAAAGGTATGAAACTGAAGTCAGATCGAGAGACGTTGGAGATATGCTTCAGTCAGAGACAAAGAAAGGAGAAAACAAAGATGAGACTCAGCAGTCATTCATTAATCAATGAACGACAAACACTGACAGAGCCAGGTATGATGAGCCCAATAACAAATACCCGAGTGAGTGGTAAATATTAGCACTAGACAACACTAGAGCAGAACTTGTTAGGTGTGGACTGGTCTCTCTCTCTCTGGTCTCCCTCCTCCCTCTGCCTGCTGCACATCTGATAGCAGTTTTCACTCAAGTATGAGGAGGAGTGGCAGAGTGCAGAGGGCTCTCTAACAGACACACACTCCCTCTGGGCAATAGACAGAGAGGTATCTTTTCCCCTCCATGTCCAGATTGCTGTTTTTGTTTTTTATTTTAGTCGAACCTTCGATTCCTTTAGTTCAGTTCTGTTTTCCTTTGTTTTTAGGAGGTGGTGCTGAGAGCGACGGCCCATCACATAGCTGGCTCTGCACTTTCCCATATTTTGTTATTTTTTTGCCGGGGTCTCCAGCCCCTTTTGTTTTGTTAGTTTTATTATTTATCTTTGATTATGTCTTGGGGGTTATTAACAGCCAAATAAAGCTTGGGTTTAAAACCTAATATCTGTTCTGGTCTCCTTTGTTTTCAGCCTTGATTTAATTATTTTGGATAAGAAGGACATGACAAAACTTCTTGGTGCGTATTGTAGAAAATGAACATCTCAGCCAGACACATATTTATTCTGACATTTGTTTCAACAGTTCTCCAGTTGACAACAACAAAACAAACCACCTGAAATGTACGTCTTCACAGAAGACGATCGGGGCCGCCCCAATTTAAAATCGTATTATATATGATCAGTAGTCTTGTGAGGAGAAAACACAGAGGACAGCCGAGCACAGACTCTGTGGATTGTCAAGTGTAACAGAACAACAGGCAATCAGGAAGCAAGCTGACTGAATCAGGAAGCACAACAAACATAACCATGGCGACGACACATCTAGTCACATCTAAAACAGGATTTAAGGTTGTGAATGAAGGAGAAAAAGAAGAAGTTGTCACTAAAACAACAGCAGAGAAGGCAGGGGACACTTACAAAGGAGCGGACAGGAATGTAAATCATGGGTCATGGAAACATAAAGCAAGCATCTAAGGGCTATAGAAGAAAGAGCTACACAAGCAGCTGAACACAGAAAAATAACTACTATACCAGGTGGAGGAGTCACAGAGGAGGTAAAAGTAGAGGGTAGAGAAGGAGGGATTGCCACGTCAAATCTGATGAAGGAGCTGAAAATAAAACTTGAAAGAAGAAATTAAATATACAAACAGGATTCAAAAGAGGAGGGGAAGGCGATGCTGCATCATTCAGCCAATAATGAAGAGATCAGAGAGAGAGGAGCTGAGTGTCAAGAAGAGCTGCAGGAAGAGGAGGAGTTATAGAATAATGAACCTCAACATGACACATGGAGGATCAAACCACAACAAACACAAGAGAGCAATGAGGACCAGGAGAGAGGTAGAGATTATAAGGCTTTGGAAGAAAACAGTGAAGAAACATGATTTTCTCCAAAAGATAAAACAGTACCAGGATGAGGAAGAGGGAGATGTTAGTATGGAGTCTGAAGAAGAAACTTAAGAAGAGAAATATTAAACCAAAACATGTGATTGGACTCCACATGAGGAAGAAGCTTTGAGTAACGAAGAGAAGGGAGATGAGCTGAAACAGAAAACAGTCGACATTAGGCGACTCAGCAGAGAAGAGGAACTGAATGATGGAGCGCTGAGCAGCTTATTTATCTTTTTCAACTAATCATTAGAAGAAGATTTTTGAAGACTTTTGGATTTTCAAATTTTCAAATCAATCACAAAGAAAACAACGAGATGTGGAATTATTATTAGAGGTTTTTCATCTAAGTTTTATCAAAATGCCAACCAGTGCATCCACCAACATGGCAGACATTTTTAAAATTCAGTGACTGACTGATCTGAGGTCACACTTAACAATGAGCATGAAATGTGGACCTCAAACTCACTTTACAACTTCTTTCATTCATCATTTATTGTCTGATGATGTCATTTCTGTGCATTTTGGTTACCATTAGTGTGATGTATTACATGGACGCTCATAATTCACATTTTCAGATTCAGTTTTTTGCAAAGTAATTCTGCACTGTTTACCTCTTATCAACTGTCACTGTGTCAAACTATTTGTTTATTGTTTATTAAATCTAGCTCACTACGATGTGGTTGGTCTGAAGACTTTGTGGGGCTTTTTGGTTAAGACTTTTTTGATACCTCTATTTTGATATCATTGTATTCAGAGTGGTCTCCTTATTTACATCCAAATCAATGCAGAAACAAACGCAGAAGGACTCACAAAGTAGTACACTCCATCTTGTGGCGAAAATAGGTAATAACACCTACAGTACTTGAGACCACATTGTTAAACAACAAAAATATTTAGGGTATACTTTAGGCGTTTTTAAACACTTAAGAACTTCCTGTTCTCAAACTATTATTCAAATGTTATGATTAGATTATTATAAAAAGTATAATGCATCTATTTTACCACTAGTTTGTTGTTATATAACAAAATGTTTTCCAACAATCTCACACATTTCAGTTTAATCAGTCGTGTCTGCAAGGTTTCTATCTCGTCCTCTGCTGATCCCTCTCTCTCTCTCTCTCTCTCTCTCTCTCTCTCTCTCTCTCTCTCTTCTCCTGTTCATCATCTGCAGCTTTCTGTCTGGATAGAGAGAATAAAAGCATGTCAACATGATCTCTCAATAATTGGGCACTATTTAAGCAAAAGTTATTTTTTCTGTCTGGACATGAACCCTCAAACATCTCTCATTCTGCAGCTGTAACACTGACAGAGTGCCTAAACATAGTCATACTCTCAGCTGCAGCAGGATAGAGGAGGAGAGGGCATCGAGGCCTGCATCACATAACCCCCGACCTAATGACCTTTTTCACTCTACAGCTTATAAATGGGATTTATTGAAAATTATTTCTATTAAAAATTACTCAAAATTAGTTTTGATAAAGCATATTTTTCGAATTAAGAAGTGTAGTATAAACAACATGAGATCATATATGTATACAGTGATTTTATTTACAGTTAATTCACCAGGACCCAACACCAACTCCTCCCTGAATAACCATGAACCAAATTCTATTTGTCAACCAATCAGATTTATTTAATGAAAATTTGAGACGTTTTTTAAGTTTGCAGCTTCAATCAAATGTTATAGCTCAGACGATACAAAACACCTGATGGAAGATATAAACAAACATTTCTGAAAAAAAACGAAAGCTGAATCTGTCATTTTAACATATGTGCCCGGACCGGACAATGAGACGGCAGCGGCAAGAATAACAGAGAGCTACAACACCGCACTTACCCGCTCCTCAGACCAGCCCGTGTTTGTCCTCGGCGATGTCAACACTTGTGACCTTTCCAGTCACCTACCTAACCTGCAACAGTATGTGGATTGTCCTACTAGATCTACCCGTGTGTTGGATAAGTGCTACGGAAACGTGTCTGATGCTTACAAGGCTGTAAGCCGACCACCGCTGGGTAAGTCAGACCACAATGTGGTGCACCTGCTTCCCAAATATCGAGCTATGGTGAAGCAAGAGAAACCCATGAGTAAGGACATTAAACTGTGGACTGAGCAGAGCAAAGAGGAGCTGAGAGACTGTTTTGATGACACAGATTGGCAACTGTTTTTTGACTGTAGTGGAAATGTACATGAATTGACTGAAACCATAACTTCATATATAATATTTTGCGAAAACAATTGTGTCCAGAAAAAAACGGTTAGAATATTCCCAAACAATAGACCATGGTTATCTAAAGATATTAAAATTTGTCTTAATGAGAAAAAACATGCTTTTATTAACGGTGATACTGATGCAGTCAAAGAAAAAAGGAGGGAACTCAGATCCAAGATAAAGAAAGCAAAATTGGAATATAAAGACAGGGTAGAGAGCCAGTTTTGTCTGGGTAATGCTAAACAGGCATGGGAAGGCCTTAACTCTATGATGGGCAGAGAGTGTAAGAAACCGAAGAACACTCAAACAAACAATCCTTCCTTTGTGAATGATTTAAATGTTTTTATAGCAGATATGATGTAGGAGATTTTAATACAGAATGTGAGATGGTTTGCAGCAAAATTCCAACATATGCCCCAATAGTTCTAACAGAGCATGAAATAGCAGTTAGCCTTGCAAACACAAAGCCAAATAAGGCCCCTGGACCTGATGGCCTGACTGGACGAGTACTTAAAGATTGTACACCTCAGCTGACAGGTGTCATCACCAAATTGTTTCAGCTTCTGCTGGACAAGTGCACAGCTCCTGGAAGATGTCCAACATAGTGCCTGTACCTAAGAAACCAAGGGCAAACCTTTTAAATGATTTTAGACCAATAGCACTTACTTCTGTTTTATGCAAAAGTATGGAAAGGGTTGTATCCAAGCACCTAACATCAGCTGTGACCTGCCATCTTGATCCCCTCCAATTTGCATATAAAAGGTCAAGAGGAACTGATGATGCAACAGTAACCTTAATTGACAAAGTGACCAAACACTTGCAACAGACAACAAACTATGCTAGAGTGTTATTTATCGACTTCAGCTCTGCTTTTAACACATATCCTTTTAAAAAGGCTCTTGGATTTAGATGTGAATGGGGGTCTAATTTTGTGGATCAAAGATTTTCTGTCTGAGCGTCCACAAAGAGTGTGCTTAAATGGTAATGTGTCAGAACTGACCGTTTTAAATGCAGGAGCACCTCAAGGCACCATCTTGTCGCCTCTATTGTTCTCTGTGTATACAAATGAGTTTAGATTCCAAGACTCAGATTTTAGCTTATTCAAATATGCTGATGATATGGCACTTGTTGGCCTCCTACGTGCAGGGGACACTAAAGGAGAGAATATGTATTTTAATCATGTAGCTTCGCTCCAGAACTGGTGTCTATCGAGTGCTTTACAGATAAACATTAGTAAAACTAAAGAAATGGTTATATCCAGTAAAAACAATATTTCTGACTCCTGCCTCACAATCATGGGAGAAATTGTTGAAAAGGTAAACTGCTTTAAATATTTAGGAACTTACATCGATAGTCACCTCAAATTCATAGATAACACAGACTATGTCTTTACAACAGCTCTGCAGAGGCCACACCTACTTAGGAAGCTGAATGAGTTTGGGGTGAGTAAAAAGGTTCTTGAAATGGTGTACAAGAATCTGGTAGAAAGTATTTTGTCTTTTAACATGGTCGCATGGTACGGGCATTTAGATGTTAAATGTAAAAACAAACTGACAAGAGTGGTCAATACTGCTAGTAAAATCATAGGGAAACCACAGATGCCACTTTGTGACAGGCATGTACTGAACACTAAAAGGAAAGCCCAAGACATAACAAGTGACCCTTCTCATCCACTGCACTCCCAGTTCGAAGTGCTTCCATCAGGTCGGCGATTCAGACTGCCAAGAGCCACAAAAAATGTTTATAAAAAATCATTTGTACCAAATGCAATAAAATTATTAAATTCATAAAGGAGAAAATGACCCCCCCCCCAACTCTAACTGCACATTGTTTTATGAAATTACTGTTTTTAAACCTATAACTTTATGAAATGTATTAAAACTCTGGCTTATTATTATACTAAATTATTATTTTAAATTCACGAACCATGCTGACTGTGATGTTGTCGAGGACTACAGGCGCTCTCCTGGTTTCCTGCTGTGCTTGAATGTTGTGTTGTTTGTCATCTGTCTTATTCTTGTGAAGCCGAAGACAATTTTCCACTTTGTGGACAAATAAAGTTCTATTCTATTCTATTCTAATTCACATTTTCAGATTCAGTTTTTTGCGATGTAATTCTACACTGTTTACCTCTTATCAACTGTCACTGTATCAAACTATTTGTTTATTTTTTATTAAATCTAGCTTAGTACGATGTGGTTGGTCTGAAGACTTTGTGGGGATTTTTTTTGATACCTCTATTTTGATATCATTGTATTCAGAGTGGTCTCCTTATTTACATCCAAATCAATGCAGAAATAAACACAGAAGGACTCACAAAGTAGTACACTCCATCTTGTGGCGAAAATAGGTAATAACACCTACAGTACTTGAGACCACATTGTTAAACAACAAAAATATTTAGGGGATGTCTGTTTTAAACACTTAAGAACTTCCTGTTCTCACACTATTAAAAATGTTATGATGAGATTATGATAAAAAAGTATAATGCATCTATTTTAAAATTAGTTTGATGTTATATAACAAAATGTTTTCCAACAATCTCACACATTTCAGTTTAATCAGTAGTGTCTGCAAGGTTTCTATCTCGTCCTCTGCTGATCCCTTTCTCTCTCTCTCTCTCTCTCTCTCTCTCTCTCTCTCTCTCTCTCTCTCTCTCTCTCTCTCTCTCTCTCTTCTCCTGTTAATCATCTGCAGCTTCCTGTCTGGATAGAGAGAATAAAAGCATTCAACTCATTTATGATGTGCTAATTAAACAAAAACACCTACTAAGACAAACATACATACTCTACTTCTTTTGGAGAAGAGGCTTCAGGGTCTAACTTCTTACCCTTCTTACTTATTTTGCAAAAATTCAGAAGGGACTGAGTTATTTTTTCTGTCTGGACATGAACCCTCAAACATCTCTCATTCTGCAGCTGTAACACTGACAGAGTGCTTAAACATAGTCATACTCTCAGCTGCAGCAGGAAAGAGGAGGAGAGGGCATCGAGGCCTGCATCACATAACCCCCGACCTAATGACCTTTTTCACTCTACAGCTTATAAATGGGATTTATTGAAAATTATTTCTATTAAAAATTATTCAAAATGAGTTTTGATAAAGCATATTTTTCAAATTAAGAAGTGTAGTACAAACAACATGAGATCATATATGTATACAGTGATTTTATTTACAGTTAATTCACCTTTCCAGGATGAAACATTTAATATTTTTTTAACATCTTTTTTTCCAGTGTTGCAATTTGCAGACGGTCCCTGAGAGGGGTCAAGACCAGTGGTACTCAACTTGTCTAGCCTCAGGACCCAACACCAACTCCTCCCTGAAAAACGGTGACCCAAATTCCAACCAAATTCAACCAATCAGATTGATTTAATGAAAATTTGAGACGTTTTTTAAGTTTGCAGCTTCAATCAAATGTTATAGCTCAGACGATGCAAAACACCTGATGGAAGATATAAACAAACATTTCTGAAAAAAAACGAAAGCTGAATCTGTGAATAACTTTCTGACTTTGCTGAAGTTCTGAAGCCTTTAATCCTTCATTGAACGGTATGAACGGTCACGTCCACTGAAGCTCATAAAGCCGATGAAACGTGAACACACCTTTTTATTACAGGTGATCTGAGGATCTGCTTATCTCTTTTTATCAGACTTTGACCCATCAGAGTCCTCGGTAGACTTCCACAACGATCCAACAGGTTTGAATATGTTTGAATTAATTTTGTTCATTTTGGGTTTATAACACGCTGAAAAACAATTTCTCTTTGTTTAAAGATTAAACATGCAGACTAGACTTTCTGTTTTCTTTGTGCAACAGACGCTCCCATGATGTGTTTACGAGATTAAGTTAAAATGCATGTCGCCTATAGTCATATTGTTTATATTTAATGAGTCAATATATTCAAACCAAATACCTCCGAGTCCGATTATAACCAGCAGCTGGTTTTGATTTGAGTCTTTTACTCCGTCGGTAACCGGGACAAACTTTAACAGTGTGACGACAGAGAGGTGGTGAACTTCCTGCTGAGCCTTCATTATTTAAAACGGTCTTTATATAAAACATTTAAGTCTATCTAATGACAAACTGTCCGTTTATGTTTAAATATTGTTAAATTCACTTTGTCGCTGATTTTTTTTCCAAATCAATGTGAAACTAAACTGTTTGTTTAAAACGTGCAGAGTGAAGGACACAGGAGGACTTGTTAATAATTATACAGAGAGGGTCATACAGACATTCATGCTCACACCTCCTGAGGATTTATCTCAAAGCTTAGCCAGGGACAGGGGTTTCAAATTAGACACAGCTAGAAACCTGGATGTATGGCATCTAGTTTGTGTTTAAAGAGGACATATCATCCCCCTTCTCCATCTTTTCAAACAGTCCCCTGTGGTCTAAATGAAACATCTGTGCTGTTCTTTGGTCAAAATATAACATGAATCAAGCCCCAGAGGAGGTTTGTGACCCTGTATAAACCAGCTCTCTCAGAACGCTCCGTTTTGGTGTGTGTGTCTCTTTAAATCAGTGGTTCTCAAACTATGGTAGTACACAGGACTCCCTGTGATGGTACGCAAAGAAATCTCCACAATATAAAAAAAACACCCGTTCAGCATAAAACAACATTTTATTTTGATCATACTCTTATTTTATCTGTCTTGTATCTATTGGGTTGTATTTATATCAAATGTGTTTTCCCCTCTAAATTAATCTAGTTTATGCTCGAACGTACACAGACATAAACAACAACAGGAGTACGCCTCATGTTAGAAAAGTTCCACTCGACATTCTGTTATAGTTTAGTACTGAAACATCAGCAAGCAGCTGTAGGCCTACATTAACAGATATTCTGTTATTTATTGGAGTTCAGCACAGAATCAGCAGCAAGCAGCTGTACATTAACATTTTTAAAACGGAGCCAGGAGAAACTTCAGTTTTGATGCATGTACGGACAGTGGAACTTATCGCTCCCCCTCCCTCTCTCTCTCTCTCTCCCCCTCCCTCTCTCTCTCTCTCTCTCTCTCTCTCTCTCTCTCTCTCTCTTCTTTCTCTGATTTCCGACTCTATCCACTATCCTATCTCTACAATAAAGACACAAAAAGCCCAAAAATGAATCTTAAAAAAAAAAAAAAAAATCTTCAGAGGGGGGGCGGGCCGCCCCCCTAATATAATGGTAGGGGAAACACTGCTCAGGTTACTCAAATAAATGTCCACAAATACTGTCAAAGTTGATTTTTCACAATAAGTCCCCTTTAATATATGAAGCAATGGTCACTGCATGTGTTCTTATTAGTAACTAAAAAGAAGAAATAGCACAAAGACCTTCAGTGAGTGCAGTGGATGTTTACCCCGTTTTTTTTGCTTCTCTGAGCTGTTCTGCAGATAAACTTTGATAAAATATGATTATTAAAGCAGAAATGTGTCCGTTGATGATATTTAACTGAATGTACGCTCAGTGTCCAGTTTATTTGCTCCACTAATATGAATTATAAACAACTTCTTACAAACTCAGCAGTTAAAAATACTCACTAGTAGCTAATTAAGGGTTATTGATTCGGGTTAGTGCAAGTGGAATTTATTTCTAAAGCTGGTTTGAACAAACTTTTTACAAGTGCAACAAGACTAATTCAAATGTTCTTGTTTATGATTTGATAATAAAATGTAGAAATTCACAGAGGTAAGTTTTGCACACGAGGTCGTATCACATCACAGATTTTCAAAAAGATTATTAAAACACATGTGGAGTCTCAGAGACCCAGAAACAGATTTCTGTTCTAACAACCCAAACAAGTCAACCCTTCAAAATCATGTTTATAAACCATTCTAATAAATTAACTTGAGGGCTTTGAGGTCACCATCACCCCATACTGACGTTCATTTATTTACCTACAGTTTGATTAACTGTGGTCTCCGACCTGCAAGAGGCTTTTTAAGTGCTCCTCAGTATCGTCTTTTTTAATGTTTTATCATGCTGTATTTTACTTTTCAGAGCTCCAGGATGATTCACATTTCCAACAGACGGTCCCTTCACTATCAGCATGGTGCCTTCACTGACCTGGTGTTCTACACTGTTGTCTTCCTCGCCCTGATGAACTCATGTAGAGGTAAGTTGCAAACATTACAAACAGTGTGGTTCATGTTGACATGAAGAGTTATTTAAATTATTAAAGTTTAAGTATGTCCTTCTAATAACACCATATGGCTCACATTTGCTGAGCTGTAGGAATAAAAAATGAATCCCTGTTTGTTTGCAGCTCAGTCTGAGGTGATCGTTCCATCTCAGCCAGTAGTTTCATTGGTGGGTGAAGACGTTATTCTGCCATGTCACCTGGACCCCGTCATGAATGCTTTTGACATGACTGTGGAGTGGGCGAGACCTGACCTGAACCCCAGATTTATCCTGGTGTGGCGTCACGGCGAAGAACTGAAGACTAAAAAACATCCGTCCTTCAGTGGAAGAACATCAGTGTTCATTGATGAGCTGGAGAAGGGAAACATCTCACTGAAACTCTCCAAAGTTAAAGTCTCTGATGAGGGAGGATACAAATGCTTCCTGCCTACATTGTCAAAAACCTCCACTGTTCAGCTTGTTGTAGGTAAGAGGACATGTTTTTATGATTATTTAATAAATGTTCATGCAGCGGTCGTGGATTTGCTGCTGATGAGAGAGGAATATGTTAGAAAGGATATGTGCATCCAAATCTTGCATTGGTGCTTTCAAAGTGTTTATCTGTCCAGACGATAACGACACACGACGTGATAGTTTGCACACAGAAACAACATGACAACATGTTCACAATACTATCAGTGTGATTGACTAAATTACTCAAAAAGCTTGTAGTGACCAATTTTAACAAACCCAATATTGTTTGGAAAAGTTACTTGAGGGATGAATGTGGAAGCTTTCGGACGCGTGCTTAGCTCGAAGAAATTAACACAGTCCATTGATGTTGTGATTTGGATTTTTCAATCCATTTATTTTTAAACACTTTTTATCAATAAAGGAAAATATGACAAACCGATGTCTATAAATAAAACAAACAAATCTGCGTTGGATGCGTTTAACTCTGACAGACTGACACGGTAGAAAAACTGTTTGCCTCCATTCAGTCACCTGTCCCACCTCACCTGGAGCGTTGCTTTAACCACAGCATCGGCCCAGGCTACACATAGTGCCCAGTAGAGGGCCAACACACACAACCATAAGGAAAATAGCATCACACAAAACAAACACATCATTTGGCTCCAACAAAGCTGAAACATCTTAAATGTTACTGTTGATGCATGTAGCAGCCATGTTGGATTTAACTCGAGCTACTGAAGGTTCTCCGAGTTTCCAGGTCAGAATTCTGACTTCAGAGGGGCGTTCCTGATGACGTATCAGACTTCAACTCCACATTTCCGATGTAAGAATTCTCTCCTCTACAGGTTCTGTCTCCTCACCTGTTGTTCAGATGACCAAAAACAACAATGGAGTGTTGTTAGAGTGTGAGTCTGCAGACTGGTATCCAGAGCCAGAGATGTTTTGGCTGGACGGCGAGGGAAACCTCCTCTCTGCTGAACCCACTGAGACAGTCAGAGGTCCTGATGGTCTCTACACTGTCAGCAGCAGAGTGACTGTGGAGAAGAGACATGGGAGGAAGTTCACCTGTAGAGTCACACAGAGGAAGATCAACCAGACCAGAGAGAAGCACCTCACTATTCCAGGTAAATATAAGTCATTCATTATTTAATGATGTAATTATCAAGATAAACAGTAAATACAAACAAATGTTTCTTCTATTTCAGATCATTTCTTTGTGGTCCCTACTCCCAGTCCTCCCAGTCCTCCTGGTACTCATGTTGTTATCGGTGCTGTGATTGGCTGTGCTGCTTTGCTGTTCATTCCTGTGATCATCTTTGTTGTGTGGAGACAGAGACAAAAGAAATTCAGTAAGTGACAAACTGTCAGTCTTCTGATTGTAAGACTCCTAAAGGTTTTATGAAGTCATGCAGACGTTTGATGATGTATTGATGAGACTAGAGTTCAAGAAGTGATTAGCATTTAGTTTTAGTTTCATTTGCATACATCCATTTATGATGAGGTCAGCTTTTATTCAAAAACTTCACCAGTTTCTCCATCTTTTGTGTCTTCACAGAAAACAAGAAGACGAGACGTGAGGATGGAAGTGAACACTCTGAGGAAGAAAAGCTAGTCACATCTAAAAGTGATAAAACAAGATTTCAGGTTGTGAATGAAGGAGAAAAAGAAAAACTTCCACTCATTTCAGTTAAAGAAGAAGAGAACAATGCTGACAAAACAGAAGAAAAGAGTGAGACTGAAGATGAGATTGTGACAGAACCAGAGCCAGTAAAAGACATCGTCTCTGCAGCAGGAAAACGTGAAATGAAGGAAACAGATCTACCTGTGATTCTAAAAGAAGAAGAAACAAACCAAGAGCAGGAACAGGGACAAAGACGAGAAACAAATGATGGAGACGAGAGTGAACAGGAGACAGTGAAACCAGTTAGAGATGATTCAGGACTTTCAATACAAATAAAACACATCAACACTGATCAGAAGTTAGAGAGGGAAGAGACACAGAAAGAGGCAGTGAGTGAAGAAGACGAGAAAGAGACAAAAACTGAGAAAGAGAGACCAAAGATGGATTATAGGGAGGAGCAGACAAATAAAGGAGTCTCTGGCTCGACAGGACAGAAGAAGCAAAAGGAGAAAGGAATCAAACTGAAGGCAGATAGAGAGAGCAAAGAGAAGCTTCAGTCAGAAATGAAAAAAAGAAAACCTAAGGATGACATGATGATCAACCAACAAAGGGGAATTCAGGACCAGCCTCTTTTAGAAGACAGGAAACAGGAGAGGAGTCAGACAGAACCTGAGGATAGAGGAAAAAGAAAACAAGAAGAAAACCAAAGTACCCTCACTAAAACAACAGAAGAGAAGGCAGGGGACACTTACAAAGGAGCAGACAGTAATGAAAATCAAGAAGAGGTCATGGAAACACAAAGCAAATATCAAAGGCTACGAGAAGAAAGAATCAGACGAGCAGCTGAACGCAGAAAAACATCTACTAAACCAGGTGGAAGAGTCACAGAGGAGCTAAAAGTAAAGGGTAGAGAAGGAAGAGATGAGGGGTCAGAAACTGATGAAGGAGCTGAAATTGAAACTCGAAGGAAGAAAGAAAATATACAAACAGGATTCAGAGAGGGAGGAGCTGAGGGTCAAGAGGCACTGCAGGAAGATGAGGATGGAGAGACTGATAAACCTCAACATGACACATGGAGGATCAAACCACTACAAACACAGAGCCGTGAGGCTCATCTCCAAAGGTTAAAACGGTACCTGGATGAGGAAGAGGGAGATGTTAGTATGGAGTCTGAAGAAGAAACTTAAGAAGAGAAATATTAACCCAAAACATTTGATTGGACTCCACGTGAGGAAGAAGCTTTGAGTAAAGAAGAGAAGGGAGATGAGCTGAAACAGAAAACAGTCGACATTAAACGACTCAACAGAGAAGAGGAACTGAATGATGGAGCGCTGAGCAGCTTATTTACCTTTTTCAACTAATCATTAGAGGGCATCTTTTCTCCTGTGTCTGTCATGAATAGAGGAATTTTTACAAACATTTTTACCATGTAGTAAACATGTTTCAAACTGCTGTAAAGTTCTGCATTTTACATGGAAATTGATTAACTTTTGGCATCAACGTCAGACTACTCAAGGAGCTGCTGTTTTTGGTGTTTCAGCATTGTTTCACACTGGCCACTGGGATGGCGGCGTTGTTGATGTCAGGGTTTTCCATTTGGTCCAATGACAGAAACTCCTTAATACATTTTCCTTCATGTGCACATTTTGGACTGCAAATCCATGCACATGGTTTAAAACACTGTGGAACATGACTGATTATTTTTGTCCTCAGTGGCTCCGTAAAATTCTGTATCAGAATCAGAATAGTTTTTTTTATTGTCAAGTACATTTACACATACGAGGACTTTGACTTGGTGTTTTGGTGCAAAACAATGACTAAAGCAATGATAATAAGAAGCTCTAAAACAGCAGAGCTCCTGCTGACCGAGAACTTAAATAGAATAAGAATCGATATATATGAAAATGTAAAAACACAAAACAAGGGGCAAAAGAGGAGCTGTGCAGTTGTGCAGGCATCTGCAGGATTTACAGTCAGAAACAGTGTCAACAGAAAATATTCAAGTCCAGTGTGCCTTAATGTAACGCCTAGATTCAGTTTCAGCCTTCACATTACTGTGATGTCCTCAGACTGTGGGGCTGGATGAGAGTCTGTGCTTATGTTGGGGGGGGGCGTTATTGATGAGGCTGGCAGCATAGGGGAAGAAGAAACTGCTCTTGTGGCTGAGGTTTTGGTTCTGATAGACTGCGGCCTCTAACCAGAGGGGAGGGTCTCGTGCACATTGTTGAACACTCTTTAAATTTGTTTTTGTGCTGTGTGTTTTGTGTGAGGTCAAATGATAAATTGTGCAGAGCTGGAATCATTAAGTAAAGTTTGTATGTTGATTAAGATGCTTTTGTACCAACAGATTAAAACCACAGTGATCTTATATCATTTAAAAGCTTGTAGACTTTTTATGTCGAGTTATAGAAAACCCTCAGGAGACCTTGTATGACACTTCTCGCCTTTTTAAACCTCATGTCACACGCTGATGGCAGAGGCTGCTATGTGACGTGTCCATCGGTATAAACTAATCCATTTCTACACTTTCACACGTCTCTGATTCAGCAGCAGGAGCAATAAAGTAAAATCTAAAGACTCTTCCCTTGTAATCAATCTGCGAGGCTCTATCAGAAATAATAACTGGACCTTGTGAAAATAATTTCATGCATAAATAGATATCGGACCTTCAGTGTATATTTTAACTTTGGTTCTTGATCGCATTCTTTTCATATTTCAAAAAAGCTGATAAACAGCTACCTTATATATCTTTCTGATGGATGATAAAATACTAGATATTTTGTTTTAAAATATGTTAATTTTAGACAGAAAAAAAAATATATAAAAGATGTTCAAACTCAAGACAAAGCATCAACTTCACACAGTGTCCCATTTTAGTCATTTCACCTCTTTCTTAAGTTGCAATAGGAAGTTGACCTCCTGGTGCTCAGCTTTCACTGAGCCTCATGAAACCTCGTGCAGTACCACAGATTTCCACAAGATGACGCTGCTGAGCTCCTGATCTGATGTGCGTTTGACCACAGTGAACTGAAAAAGAGGTGACCAGGCTGTTATTATGGAAACACGTTTATAGGCCCAGCTTCTCCCAAACACAACAACAGTTATGTAACTGAATGTTTGATGGCGCAAGTCTGAATCTGGAGCAACACATCTGCAGATAATAAAACAACACAATATCAATTATTGAAACTTAGAATAAGGATAAAACGAACATTTTCTTTATTAAATAACAATTTAAGGGCAAGAGGAAGCTGATCAAAGTGTTCTTTAATGAGTATAACAATCACATGAGGTGGTTGATGTTAATACATTTCAATTCAAAATAATTGATTTAATTCAAATTTATAATCAAAGGTGGTTTACTTGGTTGCCTCTTTGGTAGATGAAAGTCCACTGCATGGTGCCCTCCAGTGGACAGAAAGTGTTAATGTGTCTTTCAATAAGGATTGAAGGATTCTCAGAATCCCATTATTATGCTGCTGACAAATCCCAGTCATAGTTCTGTGATATACCAGTCAGCCCAGTGGTGACACTGGTACAGCTGTCTTTTATAATATTGGTGATGTTTTGTCTGTCTGTTTTATTACCCTGTGTTTTTATTTTGTTTCCTTTTTATATGTTTTCTAATGGACTCCTGAGTCAGGCAGTAAAGATGATGAATAAGTGGTAACGTGCCCTCCAGGGTGCCCACTTCATTGACATGCCCCTGTGGACCGAAATCCCCAATCCAGTGAACAGAATGAGTGGTTAATATCCTCCAGGATGTCCTTCCAGTGGACAAAACGTGTTCACATGGCACTGTACCACTTTTTGTTCACTGGAAGGATCCTGGAACTATTTCATTATCAATGTATGACGACTTAAGCGCTGGTGCCCCTCAGCATGAAGAAGGTACCTTTAAAAAAAAAAAAAAATTCCCCTGCCCGTCAAGCATCCCAAGTCCACCAGTGACTGTAGGCTACTTCTCTTATCCAAATGTTTATATCTTCAGAATACAATTATGAGTTTAAAATAAAGATGTACATTATATTTCTTAAATGATTTAATAATGTTGATTCAATCCGTGTGTTTATTTCAGACTATGGGCAGCATGTTGTTTAATAAATCCTCATCGGAGCTTTACTTTTATTTTA
Organism: Labrus bergylta; assembly: GCF_963930695.1. NCBI lineage: Eukaryota > Metazoa > Chordata > Actinopteri > Labriformes > Labridae > Labrus > Labrus bergylta. Next base: position 27,617,666 of record NC_089196.1, on the reverse strand, counting down.
GTTTTTATTCTAAGGATAACGGACCGAACGGCTCCGCTTCCTCCGACTGAGCGGCGGCCCTACTCAAAGATCGTTTATTAAGACGATGACCCACGAGAGGCAAAAACGAATAATTAACCTAGAGGTTGAAAAATTTAAAATACGAGGCACTTGAATAATTTATTTTGGTCAATTGAAGTAGAAAATGTAAAACAACATCAGACATTTCAGACATCTGTAGAATCAGATACAGAAAATAGATAATCAGAAAATACAATAGAGAAAAATAAAGACAAGGGGATAATGGGATTCTTCTAATAATTCTAAATAAGATTAAGTAATTTTTACCCCAATTTTCTAATCAATATACTTCAGGGCTTTATAATAAAGTGCTAGTTCTGTCAGTAAACTGTCAGTAAGGGTTGTGTCTTATTACAGTACGTTTACTTTTATGACTAAAAATGAATAAAACCTTTCTACTAAATGGAGACTGAAAAATAATGTGGTATTGTCAGTATACCTGCGTGTGTGCAGTGTATGAATACACAGCTGCCTATTTATTACACTGAGAGTGAAAAGGCGTAGTTCACGAATTTGGTACTCTGAAATGTGTTCAGAGTGAGCCCTCGTCTCATTGCTCCCTCTGTGTTCTGCCCATATGTCAAAGTCTTTGTGCTTTTCAAGACAGGCGCGAGGCGACAGAAGGGAAAAAAACAGCTGGATCTGAGGATCTGTGCAGCTGTGCGGCTAGCTGTGTCCTCTCCCGGAGACAGCGCTTTCTTCCTCGGCTGTCGGACTGTCAGAAAAAAAGGTAACGTACCATAAAAGCTGTCTATGAGCCAGAAGAGAAAGGGGGTGGGGGGGTCGTTAACAGGCGCGGGGGTCGCCTCCACCTGAAGCTTCGCTTTTTGACCTATTTTTCCAGCAGGCTAACCAGCTAGCTTCACGTTAGCATCTGTGGACGCTGATTAGCCAGCTAGCTTAATGTTAGCTAATTAGCTTTCTGCTAGCTGTAAGGAGACAGAAGAGGGACACACAATCTTCTCTCTTTACACATTCAGGGTTTTTATTTGTACCTGAGCTAGCTGTTTTAGCTGCTGGTTGACTGGGCTCTGTTTTATGAAGGTATGGGATATAAATAATGCTCTTTAAACACAGAAACATGAGTAAAAGAGTTAAAAATGTTTGTTTAAAATGTTTTTATTACTTCAGCTTTATGAACCTGCAGGTGTTTTTCTTTATTCTTATTATTTATTCTTTATTATTAAGTAGTGTTTATGTTGAATACCAGGGTTAGATCATAGTTTTTAAAGGCCTGATGATTAAAAAAATCTCACATGATAAAAGAAAAATACAATAAAAATAGTAATTGTTAGTTATAATCAATAATTTAATAATACAATAAATTATAAACACTAATGGATTTATAACAAGAGTAATAATCAGATAAACATCTAAAAATAACAAATGAACAAAATAAGATGTAATTCAATGTTCTTATTTAAGTAATGAATGTTTTATAGTGTGTGTGTGTGTGTGTGTGTGTGTGTGTGTGTGTGTGTGTGTGTGTGTGTGTGTGTGTGTTTGTGTTTGAGGGTGTGTGTGTGTAAAGATATTCAAGGCCTGTGTCGTGTGTTTTTTAGTTGTTATTGTGTCTGTGTCCTAGATTGTGTGTAGCTTTGTTTGACTGTGTGTTGTGTGTGTGTGTGTGTGTGTGTGTGTGTGTGTGTGTGTGTGTGTGTGTGTGTGTGTGTGTGTGTGTGTGTGTGTGTGTGTGTGTGTGTGTGTGTGTGTGTGTGTGTGTGTGTGTGTTAGGGCTGACCAAAACTCTTATCTTGATATTGTTTAGCTGAGTGGTGACAACAGGGGGGATGGCGTCCACACAGCGTCTCGGTCGCCGGCTTATAACTCTCTAAGTTTGTCAGCATGTAGTGCGTACGGCTGCACGGTACTAACCAGCCAACTCTGTACTGTTTGTTACAACAGCTGAAGCTAAGAGGAAGAGGACGCTGACGGGGGAAGCTAAGAAGAGAAAAGAGAGAGAGTGAGCGAGCGAGAAGCAGAGTTTACATCTCAGCAGATTTTATTCAGAACAGATTGAGACGTAACGTTTCGTTATCAGTGTCATCGTTGTCTCATGTTTAGCAGCTTTACTGGCTGCAGAAAGTCGACTAACCCGAGTTATATCTCAGGTTTGATACAAATAAATCAATAAACCTGACACCAAAAAGTCGTCTCTACAACGAGCTGTAGACGCTAGCAGAGTCATATTCGTGCAAATCATCAGTCAGTCGATATTTGACTTCTTTGGTTTCTAACAACACCGCTCCTCTGTTAACAAATGAACGTTATCTGCGATGGGGAGCCATGACAGCGCTGTGTGTATTTACGACGGTGCAGTCGCACTCAGAGTCCTTTAGTGGGCGCCAAATTGCACCAAATTAAATTCCTACATAAACAGTCATTGATCTACTCGGATCCTTTCCAATCCATGCTTTGAAAGTGATAACTAAATTTAAAATGCACATGTAGCCAGTGTAATAATTCGGCTACAGTTCTGGAGGGCCTTAAGCACAGTTTAGTAAAATGACACAACTCTACAATCATATCCAAGATCTTCCTCAGTGAGTGTCAACTCGCCTGACTCATTTCGATCACAGTAACCAACATCTAACTGCTCCAATATGTGACCCTCTGTGACACTCATATTTAATGTCATGAGGTGTTTTCAGCAGTTTCACTTGACCTCTGAGAGACATAAAGTAACACAGATCTCCACTCGCAGAAAGACTAATCGAATCTCTCTCAAATTCCCCCTGGAAAACTCCCGTCCTTGTTTGTTGACTTTTCTCCCCAAAAAAATTCCTCTTATCTCTCTGAATGTTTTTGCGTCTCGCTGTCTGGAAGGATTCCGACTCGTCAGCTGTTCATATAAACAGAGAGAGCAGACATCCCCCATCTTATACCGTGATCCAGTCTTATAGTTGATGTCTGCTGTCAGGCCTAAACAGTTGTTATCAAGGATGTTGGGCTCGCTTGTTTCTCAAAGCTGCAATCAGAGGTTTTATTTGGACCCGTTCAGTTCTGTGGTGACTCCCACACTGTCTGAAAACGGCTGCCCTCGTACATGAAACCTCCACAGTTTGCTGCTTTCTGAACATCCCGTAACCATGGCTGTGACGTGTTTTCATTTCTAGACATAAAGACGGCTTTTATTTTGTTAATTTAAAGCACAGAGAGCGGAGAAAAACAGAAAGATCTTTCTATGAGGCCAGAAGAATAACCATTTACACCTCTGACTAAAATCAAACTCCTGAAAAAGTTTGGGTGTTATTTGCTCACTTTAATCTTTAAAGAGGACATATTATACCACTTTTTCACCTTTTCAAACAGTCCCCTGTGGTCTAAATGAAACATCTGTGCTGTGTTTTGGTCAAAATATAACATGAATCAAGCACCAGAGGAGGTTTGTGACCCTGTATAAACCAGTTCTCTCAGAACGCTCCGTTTTGGTGTGTGTGTCTCTTTAAATGAAATGAGCCCCCCCCCCCCCCCCCGAGTTTTCCCCGTAGACATCACTCTTCTGTAGCAAAAATACAAATGGCGGACCTGCGCAAAAGTTTTGTTCTAGGCTGGGGGTGGAGATACCAGGGGAGGAGAGGTTTTTTTTTTTTTTTAACCAGAATCCCACTGTGACATCACAAGGAAAGCACATTTGAAACAGATCTTTTTTTCTCTGTGTTGTAAGACTTATGCAGACCACAAACAAAGGACTGGATGGGTTTATTTCAGATTTTGTGGGTCAGTAGACACTCAGGTTACCCAAATATATGTTCAAAAACACTGTACAAGTGGATTTTTCACAATATGTCCCCTTTAAGTTTCCTGCTATAAGATCCTCAAAGCATTGACCTGGGGGAACAAGTAGCCTAGTGGTTAGTGCGGAGGCTGTCCAAGCGGGCTGCCCAGGTTCAAATCCGTCCTTCCCCGCTCTCTCTCTCCTCCTGACTTCTGACTCTATCCACTGTCCTAAAAAAACGCCATGAACTGGTGCTTTATCACCACAGCAGTGTTGGAACCATCCCAACAGTGAGAAAAGAGAGTCGTGATAAGGAGTGATAGAGCATAAGAAGAAAATAGCTCATAGTACAGCAGTGGTTGCAGCTGTAGATTTAAGGGATGCCAGATATATTTCTGTAAAGCTCATTTTCATGACAAGTAAACTTAAACATCCACACTGATCTGAATCATGTCGTAGGGAGACGCTCTGACAATGTGAGAGGTCTGAGTGGACTGTCAGCAGCAAAGGTGGCTTTTATTTTGAGTGTGATGTGTGGTCATCTTATGCCAATTGGCTTCCAAATGATTTCACTGACAAAGACAGTTTCCCAGAGTCTGAATGAATTTAGATTTCTTCTACCTATCATTTGTGGCCTGCCACCTCAGCGCCACCTGGAAAACAGCACAAAATACTTTATTTGTAGAATATCTCTCTAGCGTTTTGCTGTCCTGAGCAATGTCTTGTCTTTGCTCTGCGCTGGTCACGTGTTCAAACCGACCCCGTCACACTGACTCCTTTATGGTTCGTCTCAGAAGCAGCGCCAGTATATGATTTTTGGCAGAGCCTCTCACCTGTTGAAGTTACAACTCTTCCCCTTTCACATATCATATTTTATTGGCATCTTTTGGAGATATTTCTCTGAACATTTACAATATCTATGGCCGATCTACATTGACTCAAACTAGAGAGAGGGAGTGGCGTCCTGCACAGTCTGTTTCTGCCTTTTATGGACGATCAAAGCACACGGGAACTTTCAATATAATTCTCCTTTTTCTGCATTTGTAAGAATTGGTCTGTCTCAAAAGGAAATGTTTTTACAGCTATGAAATCTGACGCGACTCTCTCAGCAGAAGCAGCGTCAGTGACTGTTGATGAGATTGATGGAGGAAAGATTGTACTGACTTTAATGTCTGACTTTAATCTGGGTTAAAGTTGACTCCCTGTCCCGAACTTGTTGCCCCCTCTGAGCTCTCTGTTCTGCTGCTGGACAAAGTTACACAACATGCTTACAAGCTTGTTAGTTTAAGAAAGCTGGGGTGAATCCAGACGTTTTAAACTGCGACGGCCAAACTGGGGACCCCTACTGCAGAGGGGCATGACGTTTGTTTTCATGCACGTAAAGGAACATTATTTATTTACTCCTATGATCCATCATATCTACAAATATGTTTACAAGAGGAATGTACAGACAGTGGACCTCCTCTCTCTCTCTCTCTTTCTCTGAAGCTGATGTGATTCTTCTCTTGTGGTTTTGCTGCGACTTAACTCTCCGCAGGAGTCGAGAGGGAATTTTCTTGCACGGAGCCGTGAGGTCCTTGTGCGCACCTTAGTTACAAATGTCGGAAATATACTTGGGCGGCCCGCCCAGTCTGTGTGGAAAACACTAGATGTGTAGGTGCAGGTTTAGTTTGTGTGTTGGTGCAGGTTTAGCTTGTGTGTAGGTGCTGGTTTAGTTTGTGTGTAGGTGCTGGTTTAGTTTTTGTGTAGGTGCAGGTTTAGTTTGTGTGTAGGTGCTGGTTTAGTTTGTGTGTAGGTGCTGGTTTAGTTTGTGTGTAGGTGCTGGTTTAGTTTTTGTGTAGGTGCAGGTTTAGTTTGTGTGTAGGTGCAGGTTTAGTTTGTGTGTTGGTGCAGGTTTAGTTTTTGTGTTGGTGCAGGTTTAGTTTGTGTGTTGGTGCAGGTTTAGTTTGTGTGTTGGTGCAGGTTTAGTTTGTGTGTAGGTGCAGGTTTAGTTTGTGTGTAGGTGCAGGTTTAGTTTGTGTGTAGGTGCAGGTTTAGTTTTTGTGTTGGTGCAGGTTTAGTTTGTGTGTAGGTGCAGGTTTAGTTTGTGTGTAGGTGCAGGTTTAGCTTGTGTGTAGGTGCAGGTTTAGCTTGTGTGTAGGTGCAGGTTTAGTTTGTGTGTAGGTGCAGGTTTAGTTTGTGTGTAGGTGCAGGTTTAGTTTGTGTGTAGGTGCAGGTTTAGTTTGTGTGTTGGTGCAGGTTTAGTTTGTGTGTAGGTGCAGGTTTAGCTTGTGTGTAGGTGCAGGTTTAGTTTGTGTGTAGGTGCAGGTTTAGTTTGTGTGTTGGTGCAGGTTTAGTTTGTGTGCTGTGTCTTTAAATCTCCTTCGCTCTCTCTCTCTCTCTCTCTCTCTCTCTCTCTCTCTCTCTCTGTGAGTCACGCTGCTCTCTGATTAGTCCTGATAATCCGGCTGTTTGTTGCCTTTGATCACAACAGCTCAGGCACTGAGTTGCAGTTGACACTTCTGGCTTTACACGGTTATAAACCTCCGGTATTACTGAGGATTTGATGATCTTCAAACAAATCTTTCTACAGTCACCCTTTGTGAGCTCTAGGAGTGACGTAGACTTCCTTAACAAAGACATCGTCAGGTTTGTTGATTCCACAGTTTCCTCTTTACTCACATAGCCGCAGTTTGTCACACAAAAAAAAAACACTTTTCACTCATTTCTTTTGAGTGAAAGTGTTCTCACTGTTCTCAGTTTCCTGCAGCTACATCCTGTGTATTATTTCTGCTGATCAAATCAAAGAAACCACAAGGGTTTGTCTTCAGAATATTTATGGATATGATGTAGCTAATCATAACTTTGGTGTTTTTTGGCTGGAACTGATTTGTTTTAAGGTCACAAAGTTCAAATCACCGTTGACAGAGATTAAAAGTGTTAGTTTGTTGTGTTTCTGCTCAACATCTTGCACAATCCTGCGACAAATGTGCAGCTCTTCATTACATGTAAACACATTTTATATTTGCTTATCTACTCCTGCAGTATTTTTGTTTTACTGGCTTTATCCTTTTATTTATGTGTTTGTATGAACTTTATTCTGAGGTTGTGTGTGTTTGTTTTTGTGCGTGCAGCTTGTTCTTGCAGCTGATGATGTGGTGTAAAGATGGAGGCTCCTGAATACCTGGACCTGGATGAGATCGACTTCTCTGATGATTCAGTGGTCAGTGAGATATGAACGAGCTAACACACCGACATAACGGATTAAAGACTGTTGTGGTTTTAACTTGAATGTAGAAAACTCTCACAACATCCCCTCTATCTTCAGTCACAGCTACCGAGCCTTCAGATATGTGCAGAAACAAAGCTCAGCTGCATATTTTTGTATCCTCCCTAGTCAAGGTCAAGGTTTCTTTAATCGTCTCCCTCTGGAGAAATTTGTCTCGGATACTGGGAAATTGCTGCTCAGACAATATGCCTGAAGAAAATAAAAAAACAGGTAGTACAAATGTGTAAAACATTAGCTTGTCCCTGCTGCTAATAGTACTTTAGTGCTACTCACAATGTATACACACCAAGGTGACAAAACCACAACTACTTTGACAGGCCGTAAATATACTCGCTTAAGGCTCTTACACACCAAGTAGAAAAACACTTGAATAAAAGCTTTTCTAATAAATACTGAGCATGACCATCTTTGTGAAGGATTCAAAGTGAAAGCATCAGTTAGTGAGTGATTTAGTTCCACTCGGTAGTTTCCCCAAATGCCTCATGTTACAATCTGTGTGTAATTAGAGCAACATGACTGCTACTGCAATTACCTTAAATCTAAAAATAACGGATTTGCACACACAGCTGCTGAGCTGCTGTGTAAACGTTTTCAACATATCCGACTTCTGTCTCATCCTGCAGTATTCTGTGACGTCTTTAAAGAGCATCCCCGAGTTATCCAGGCGGAGCGATGGCCAGGCCGAGGAGAGACCAGGTAGCTACGTTTGTTATTTAATAAAACTTTACTGCACTCTTGCGTTTATTAAGAATGCTGATGTTTCTTTAAAAGTACAAAAGAAAGGTCTTAACTCAGCTGATCTCCTGTCGTCTCTCCTGCTCCTGCAGCTCCTTCCATCAACTGGAGTCGCGGCGTTTCCTCCCACAGCGGCGGGGGAATCAAACCCACCGGGATCGCTGAGGTCCACAGTAAGTTCCGGCCGGTGAAGAGGGTCTCTCCCCTCAAACACCAGCCAGAAACCACGGACTCTGACTCTGATGGTAAAGTCCAGAGTCAGGGTCTGGGGGAGCCGGGGGAGAGCAGCAAAGATGACCCGAGCTCTGACAAGGCGCCCCACGCCTCCTCTGACGCCCCCGGAGGAAAGGCTAAGGGCCTGGGCGGTGGCTCCGGCGGTGTTGTCGGAGGAAACAACCCACAGGCTCTGTTTGGGGAGCTGGAGCACTACGACCTGGACATGGACGAGATCCTGGACGTGCCTTATATCAAGTCCAGCCAGCAGATGTCCACGCTGCCTCGCGTCACCCACGACAAGCGCTCGGTGACGGGGAGCAACCTGGGAGGAGGCACCCTGGAGAGGACCAGAGGAGGGGGGCTGAAGAGCTCCTCTTTAACCCACAATGAGCCTCTGAGTCTGGGCAGCGCGAGCTCACAGACGCAGGTACACACTGAACATCTTCATCTTCCCCTCCAGACTTACACAAGTGTTGGATAATGCACAGCTTTCCTTCAAGGCTTCTTGGTCAACAATTACCGTAAAACCTGGTGAATAGGAAGTTCTTTTGATACTTATCTGTTCATCTAAAATGTTGTCTGTGTCCTACATACCGGTGCGACTAATTTACCAGTGTAAAATGCTGATAACTGAGGGTGCAGTCACCATTATCACACGTTGACGCAACCTAACATTTTATTTGAAAATTCACCTCCATTCATTGTTGCTTGCAAGCTGTGGGGAAAAGTAGCTGCCAGCTTGGTCTGTGTCACTATTCCCTTTTCCATCATTAGCTCAAAATCCTACATTTAGATAGAAAGGTGGAATGTCGTTCATAAAATAACAGATGTGGAGTACCTGACTGACTGAAAGATTCCTCAATTAAAGTCAGTGAGTGACCAGCAAAGGTGGGCAGTGTGACTCGCAGGCTGTCGGCACAGAGAGCTAACGTACTGTAACCGAAAAACACAAATGTTACTCGAAGAGTGACACGGCTGAACAGAAGTTTCACTTTGTAGACTTCACTGAGCGCAGAAGAAATCATCACACTGGAACACAGAAACCTCTTCCCCCCCCCCCTCAAAAAACAAACTGCGTCTTATTTATATTCTGCATTTTATGGTAATCTTTTTAACATCAATTACATGTGATGTTGTGGTATTCAGGGTTGATAGTGCGACAACGTGGCCCGGCTTCTGCTTTGATAACTAGCCCTGTTTTGCAGGTAAATTACATTTTTTGCACATCAGCGCCCACGTCTTTTAAAACGAATCTTTACATTTTAGAAATACTTTTCTAAAAAATCTACTTAAGATTTTGAGTTGTAGTGTGTAAACAGTTTTATGAATTCTGGCAGACAGTAGGCGCCAAAGCGGATTTCTTGGCCCTGGAAGAAAGCCAGGCAAACACATTTAGAGAGAACAAAATAAGATAGCAGCAGCAGCAGCAGCAGTAATGGTAAACTGCATCGCTGCCAAAATAGCGACATCACCTCTCAACGATGGTGAAGGAAAGTAAAGGCTACTCATATATTTAGGGTCATACTCAAAGATCTCCTCTTGTGTAAGCTGCTGTGACGTGAAACTCTGGAGTTGACTTCATTAAATGTTGACTAAACTTGCTCAGCATGGCATCCTTAATGTTCGGGGTAGACTTTTTTAATGTCATCATCATGTAATCCCTCTGTATCCTGAAGTATTGTGTCCTGTCCCCGGTGAAGTGGTCCGACCTCAGGAAGTCCAAGTCCATGGATCCAGACCTCCACCACCTCCACCGCTCCCCAGGAGGCTACCAGTCAGACCTGCTCCCCTCTGGACTCCTCAGCTGCTCCTCCTCCCTCTCCTCTTTCTCTGATGCAGGTACGTCCTATAAAACCGTCCTTATGTCCCGTCTAGTTCACCTTCGTTGTTGGTCACAAAAACAGTAAATGTGCATGTTTGACTTCCAGACAAGCTGCTGTCCGCGCGGGTTTACCCGGACTCACAGAGCCAGAGGCCGAGCGTGGAGCCATCAGGAGGACCGGGGCACATGTTCCCGCTGCCTGGATGCAGCATGGGCAGGCAGGACGCCTCAAAGACCTGGACTCCAGGGTCAGGAGGAGGAGGAGGAGGAGGAGGAGGAGGGGGAGGCAGTGGGCCGAGGGGGTTTGGAGGAGCTGGAGGGGAGATGGACGAGGAGACAAAGAAGAATCAAAACATCATCAACATCGTCAGAGAGGGACAGATCTCGCTGCTGGTGAGTTGAAGGTCATCTATTACTTTTCAGGAGGAGGTGAAGAATGTACTATAGCAAACCACACATGATGTTTTATGCACCTCCTCCTTATCCCATTCTCTCCTCTCCTCCTCCTCTTCCTCCTCCTCCTCCCCGCCTGCAGCCTCACCTGGCTGCAGATAACCTGGAGCTGATCAGAGACGAAGACGGGAACAACCTGCTGCACATCTCAGCCTGTCAGGGTCACGCTGACTGTCTGCAGCATCTCACCTCCCTGATGGGGGAGGACAGTCTGAACGAACGCAACAACCAGCAGCTCACCCCCGCTGGGCTGGGAGTCAAGGTCAGTGTGTGTTACTCAGATACCATTACAAGCATCAACATAAAAACACAATAATGAAATACACTGTAGTCTAAAAACCCAAGAAGGAGGCAAGTGTGTGGAACGTGTATAGAGAACTTAAGAAACTTAAAACAGGGTGTGTAAATGTCAGACAAACAAACAGACTCAAAGGCCTTTATTCTCAAGCTAACTATAGATGTATATATTAGTGTGAATATATTTGCTCCTGTACATCTTAAAATGTGAAACAATATCAGATTAAAACGCTTTATCTTGTAACTAATCCGTTCATACAAAAACATACACCGCCAACAAAGCAGCGGGAGCAACTTGGGGTTAAGTGTCTTGCCCAAGGACACATCGGATATGTAGCTGCAGGAGCTGGGGATTGAACCCCCGACCTTCCAGTTGAGAGACCTGTAATAGCTGGAAAGCATTCCAAATAGTTGCAAGCTATTTTGTTTTAATGGTCAAGGGGAAAAAAAATACACATCTGTAATCTTGTAAATTCAACGAGGCACTCGGTTGGCAGCTGGTCGGTGAGGTCATGATGTGTTGAGATGAAGGATTTTGATAAAATGATTTTAAACTTCTACATCAGCTCTGTCGGCAGCAGCAGCAGCAGCAGCAGTTTGTTAAAAATGAGTCTCGCTGAGCGCTGTGAATACTGAGCAGGTCCTGTTTTGTCTGCTCTGCTGTGGAAACCAGCCTCTTGATTGGCTGCCAGACAGGAAGTGTGTTTATCAGCAGACAAGCTGGGCAGCCGAGTCCTGATTGGCTCTTATCAGCAAGCCTCTTGTTTATTCACTCAGATTAATGGCAGGACAGACTTCCAGCCACCTGGTGCTTAATCAACATGGTGCATGTGTGCGTGTGTGTGTGTGTTTCTCTCTGTGTGTATATGTGTTACTTGTGTTGTCTGGGTTATGCTCAGCTTTAAATTGAGGTAACAGTAAATGTTCGTCATCATAATCTTTGTGTTTGTTTTTGCAGAACGGTCATCTGGAGTGTGTGAGGTGGATGGTGAGTGAGACGGAGGCCATCGCAGAGCTGAGCTGCACCCGAGAACATCCCAGTCTGATCCACTACGCTGCCCGCCATGGACAGGTAACACACACACACACACACACACACACACACACACACACACACACACACACACACACACACACACTCCGATCCCCATCACACACCCCCCCCTTAATAAGAAGTGGATAAAAACATGTCTCTCTGTGTGTCTCTGCAGGAGAAGGTGTTGCTGTGGTTGCTTCAGTTCATGCAGGAACAGGCGATCTCTCTGGACGAAGTCGACCAGAACGGAAACACAGCGGTCCACGTGGCGGCTCAGTACGGACACCTCACCTGCATACAGGTGTGTGCTGCTTAAAAGTTACAATTACTACCAACCGTTCTGTGTGTTTCCCTGCTGGTAATCAGACCAGGAATGTCCTGCTTCAGTTCTCTTGCTCACACTTTAATTCTTGCTTAAATTTATTTGACAACCTGGAGCTCACTTTTCCTGCAGTGGAAGTTTTTAATGCTAAGTGGTGCAGCCATCTGAAGGAGGGGCGGATCTTATCAGTCCTGTCTGCTTCCTGTTGGCCAGCCAGGCCGACAATCAAAACACTGATTGTGATTTGCTTTAGATTAAAAAGCTGCATGTTCTCCACAGAGCTGAGTAAATCTTACTAAAAAGCTTCTGTCTCTGTGTCCAGACTCTGGTGGAGTACGGCTCTAACGTGACCGTCCAGAACCAGCAGGGGGAGCGGCCGTCCCAGAGTGCCGAGCGACAGGGACACACCACCTGCGCTCGATACCTTGTCGTTGTGGAAACCTGCATGTCGTTGGCTTCGCAGGTTGTTAAACTCACCAAACAGCTCAATGAGTAAGTGACGGTAGTTTTAATCTTTTTTTAAATTTTTTTATGATGTAACAGGTTTCAGACTGAGGTGATACCTGTAGGCGGAGGTGGGTCACCTGAGGTTAATCCTGTTGTGTGTGTTGTTTGTCGTGCAGACAGGCTGCAGACAGGATCGTTCTGCAGAAACATCTGCAGAGACTGATGGACCCCAACAAGGCAGAGGGGACACCGTCCAGATCTCCCAGGTAACACACACATGTAGGACCCCCTAACTCCTCTAGAGATATACTAGAAGCACAACTATGGCTCCCAGAAATAACCTTAGTGCTAGTGAGGTGGATTTTCTTGGAAGTCATTGTTGGTAAAACCAGAACATCCACATTTAAATTGTAAAATGAAAGTAAAAGGTCATTTCTGTTTCCTCCTCTGGACTCCAGCTCCCATCAGCCCTCAGTGGAGGCGTGGCCTGAGATGTTGCTGACAGCAGAGGGGACTCCTGGTGATGGTCAGTGGTTGGTTCGACAGGCAGGGGCAGGACCAGACTCAGTGCTGCGGCAGCTGCTGGGGAAGGACATGTCGGACTCGCTGTGTTCCAGGGAGAGGCTGCCTCCAGCGGTTGGCCCTGGCCCCTGCGGCCCCGCGGCCCCTGGAGCCCGCAGGACGGTGCTGGGAGAGAGGAGGGAGCTCAAACTAGCGAGACTCAAACAGATCATGCAGCGCTCCCTGAGTGAATCCGACACAGATGGTTATCCACCAGAGGAGGGTAAAAATCAAGGAGCCTCGGCCTCCAACACTCTGCGACCTGATAGGCCGTCTCACCTGCCAATCGCAGAGGAGGAGCCAGCATCAAGCCACCTTGACCCAATGATGAAGAACCACCTCCCCGCCTCCGCCCCGACTTCCACCACTGAGAGGAAGCTGGCATTTTCTCTCAGTGGGTCAAAGTCAGTGGACAGCATCGGTTTCAACCCGTCCCCCACCTCCAGCGACCCCGAGGCAGCAGACGCTAAAATATCGGACGTTTCAACCGACTCCCACGACGCCACCAACGGCCAGAAAGTTGCCACGAGCCCCAAGAGCGCCCTGAAGTCACCCTCTTCTCGCAGGAAGACGTCTCAGAACCTTAAACTGAGAGTTACCTTCGACGAGCAGGTGCACAAGAGCTCCAATCCAGAGGCAGAGCAGACCAAAGGGCATCATGGGAAGGAAAGGACTCCGACAGGAAGCTCTGAGAGTAAGCGGTCGTTCGGGGCGTTTCGCTCCATCATGGAGACGCTGAGCGGGAACACGAACCACAACAACAACAGTGGTGCTCAGTCGGGCTCTGCTGTGAAACCGGCCACCTGTCAGAACTCACCTGGCAGGAAGTCAGAGAGTAAAGGCAGCCCAGGGGGCGGAGCCAAGGGCAAGAGCAGAACCAGTAATGTGTAAGCAACAAACCAGCAACCAATCAGTGCCTACTGAGGCCAGAGCGCTTACAACCAACCACAGGGCAACGACACAGAGCAGATCTAAGAGGCAAAGAACAGGAGAAATGTAACCTGATTGATGTGTTTCAGGTTGTAGCACTTTTTAGCTTCACACATTTTTTAAAAACTAAACATGCAGTCACCATCTCCAATGGCTGAAGTGAAATGTTCTAAAAATCCACTTAAATATCCAATTAAATGCTGAAAATGTAATTTAATACAGGAAAATAACTGCAGATAATTCCCTGACTACACAACAATATTTAATGTCCTGTTTCCGTCACCTTACACAAAGTAAAAGATCAAACTGTCATGGGATCTAAAGTGACATCGAGCTGGGAAAACTAACCATCTGTTTTTACAGAGGAAACTAAGTGACACTGCGGCATGCAAATTCCAAATGCCTAACTTTTAACAACACACACACAGTATAGTCAAATTAACAGGATTTTCTGAAACTGAAACTTTTAACTTTTCATGCTGTCAGGAACTCGCACTTTGAGGCCCCCCGCACTCTGAGGTCGTTCTCTATTACCCATCGTTGAAGCCGTGGATCAGAATCATATTTTCTAACCGTTGCAACATTTCATTTCATTCTCAATCAACATTACGTTAATCTGGGAAGTCCTTTCACTATATCAGCCATGCTTTGCTCGCCGTGCGTTGCTTTTATTTAGTCTTGCAGTGCCAACTCTCTCAACATATCTCTGGGCCCCCCAAGGGTCACACCCCAGTTTAAGGGCCCACTCACACTAGGCCCGGTTGTCCCCTCCCCATTCCGCCGCTGGCCTGCACTGTCACTGCTCCAGGACTAACCGGGCCTGAGCGCGGTTACCTCCTCTTGCCAAGGAAGTGTACTGAGCTTGAGAACGGATCGGAGCACTCACATTATCGAGCTGGACTTTGAGGGTCAAACGTGCTTCGACATGGTCGGATTTCCTAGAGTGAGTGCGCCCTGAGAATTCGAGTTAGTAAATTAAACACCTCAGTACATTTTGTACACAAACTAGTCTTCACTCAACATTCACAAGACTTTTTGAAACATTAATACTTCAGAAATTCAGAATTGTTTTGACCACACCCCAAACAAAAGTTCCTCTCACTTCCGATCTTGTTTTTTTTTTTCAGAGGATTTTAAACTTTAAACGTTAACATTTCTCACGTTCTTTGCCTCAAATGTTAAATCTTTTTAAAGCTGTTCATACAGATTGAGGTCTGAGAGACATAAATAGAAGCCCTCCCAGCTTTTCTTTTATCTATCAAATGTTTCTTGGTGGATATTTAGAAACAAGAAATCACTACAAACAAAGGTAAATGAAAAGAACCTGTGTAAAATGAAGGATCAGTTTTCCTGCAGAAACTTCACATCTCAAAACTCTTTTTTCCTCACATTGATCAGATCCCTGTAAGAGGAGGTGGAAGTTGTCTGTCACTATGTTACTGTGTAAAGAATCAGTGTTAGTATTTATGTTTATGCACACTTTAATATGAGAATGTTTTAAATGTGGTTACAATCACGCACGTGTTCAACGTGCACCGGCACAACTAATACGTTTAAAACCACTTTGTGTGGAAGTATTCATTTTGTATTATTATATATTGTTTGATATGATTTTTCACTCTATGTTTTTTATCTATGCAGTATTTTTGGCATGAAGAAGTAGATGTTAGTTGTGTGATGTGTTTGAGGCGAGGAGGTTTGAGGACGCTCCGCTCACATACAAACAGGCTCCTGGTTTAAAGGTCACAATCCTCCTCCTCTTCAACCAGTTTAAATAAGTCTCAGAGCTCCCCAAAACATGTGTGTGAAGTTTCTTGTTCTAAATCCACTCTGATCCTGTATTTGATCATGTCTATAAACCCCTCTATTCAGCCCTGCTCAGAACAGGCTGTTTCTGTGTGTCTGTACCTTTAAATATGTAAATGAGCTGCGTCTGACCACGCCCCCTCTCTGGAAGGGGATGTGGCTTGGGCTTTCTTGCACAATGCCCTAATGTTTACGGTGAGAAGGCAGACTCAGAGCGCAGAACAAACACCTAGCTGTGGGAGTGTCACCCACCTGGGGGAGGGGCTACTGCCCTTTGTGATGTCATGAAGGGATGGACTTTTCTCATCATTGGGGGGTTTGTAGACCGACTAGAGACACATATTAGTGTTAGAGGAACATGGTGAAGTGGATTTTGGATAATATGTGACCTTTAAACTTTAACAGATAAAAAGTCTCTCGAGGCTTAAAAATAGAAGAATAAGTCTGAAATCTGAAGCTCTAATCTGTCCTCACTTAGGATGAGTGTGGTATTTAAAAACACCTATGAAACATTTAAACTGAAGGTTTTAATGGCTGTTTGCTCACCCCCATTACATCATTAATTTTAATGGGTTTGAACATTTAAGCACTATCGTTTATTATAGCCTCACTAGCACCACCAAGAGGCTACAGGTGTCATTACATCCCACGATTCAACAGGGTTGGACAGCTTAGGCTTGTCGTCAGGTTCAGGAACAAGAATGGTCAAGTTCTCGGTTCAAGTTCACAGCAGTATAAAACCACATCTGGGGATTACACCAACAACTGTATCTTAAAAAAAAAGTTGCTGTGGTTTAGTCTAGACATCCAACATCGTAACATAATGTATTTAAATATGCATCAGCGTCATAGATCTGCTGTAAGACTTACTCTTTGCCGGACATGTTGGATGGTCTGATGACTTTGAAGGAAGCTTTCGCAATCATGCTGCATTCATACCAAAAGCAACTCGGTGCTTTACACACAAAGACAACGCAGACGTCTTTGATGCAAACTTATGTTACAACTTCAATTGACTCAATTGTTTCAACTCAAGTGAGAAAAGTTGGTGATGCCGTGTTGAAGATCCTCCTGATCTCCCTCCTTTGGTTGCTTCTAAAATATGATCTGATGATCCAAACTACATTAAATAAAAAAACTTGCATTTTGAGCACAGATGGCCTAGCGGTTATGTTGTTAGCTCCATGTACAGAGGCTGTAGTCCTCGTCGCAGCAGCTGTGGGTTAGAATCTGACCTCAGCCTTGTTGCTGCATGTCATCCCCCGCTCTCTCCTGCCAACTTTTCCTGTTTCTCTTCAGCTGTCCTATCTAAAATAAAGGCAAAAAGGACCCAAAAAACCTTAAAAAAAATTGAAGCTCTTCATCCTGCAGACAGATGTTGACAAAGAACAGAGTTTTGACTTTGTACAAATCTGCATTATATTGGAGATGTTTTGGCATCCTTTTCACCTGCTTATTTAACCAGCTAATTCTGTTAATTTTCGGCTCATACTTCTCAAGCGCTCAGGTTTCATCCATGTAATTAAAATAAAACACTCCTCAGTGTGTGAGCAGAGGTCAGATTACAGCCTCAGCTCTGTATCTCTTAGCATTCAGAGCAACTCGATCCTGTCCTTTGTGTTTTTTCATGCATGTTTATGTTGATTAAAATACAGATGTAGCAGAAAGTTTCTGATCCCAGCCTGTAGCGGTTCTCATCGTTCATAAACCTGTTCCTGGTGTCAGCGAGGTTCTGCTGTGCAGTTCACTCATCCCGTCAACATTTCTCACTTAACCACTTTAAGGTTTACAGGCTCGTGTTTGCGGGTCTGTAGGTGATGATCGGGGATACTTCAGAGGCAGTGGAGTCTTGAAAGGTTTTCCTGCTGACTTTTTAAGGAGCAGTGTCTTCCCAGCATGAGGATTTCAAATCTTTGTGTCAGTACAAATAAACTACATTGGTTAGCACAATCTTGGGTGATCAATGTAAGACATATTTGTACGAGCCTGGTATGTTGAGCATACTCGGGTTGTTTTAAAACCACAGATTTGTGAAATGAAGTGTAACAAAACGTTCTTGGTTGGGAGTGTCCAGTGTCCAACTTTCAGTCTCTGATGCCTCTAAATATCCCTCGCTGCCAAATCAGTGTTCATTCTGTGGGTTCATAATCTGATGAGATTGTTTGTCAAAGCAGTATATTTGTGTTTTATTTGAAGTGTCTTCATGATAACCACTCCGTCCGGACCAGAGGAAGGAGCCCGTGTCGTCCTACAGAGGAAACAAAATGAACTCTCGTTGATGGACTTTGTTGCTGCATTGACTGATTTTTGTATTCTCAATGAAAAAAAAACTAAAAATGCAATATCCTTGAATGTTCGAGGAGGCAGTGAGATGTCTGAGTTCAGTGTTTTTTTTGTTTTTTTACTAACCAGCGTGTACAGAGACAGACGGCCACTCCGCTGTTTGAAGACAAACTGAAATAAACAGTTACTTTTGGCAAAAACATTTCCTGATTGTCTTTTTTCATCGAGATATCCAGATGTGTATTTAGAGACAGAAATAATATTCTAAACAAGATCTTCACGCAGTCAGTTTCATTTCCATCAGATAGATATTATCTGAATACAGTGACTTACCTGTGCTTCACGTTAAAGGACTCATTTTGTACGTTTTTCTGATCTTCACCTTTTTGGGTCCGATCGGTCTGTATCGGTACGTATCGGTTATTCTGGTACCATTCCCGTCTTCTGACTGTGAATGATGCAAACACTACCAAACCAAAGTGAACCGCTTGGTGGAAACGAGGCTCATGTTTCAGTAAAGACCTCTGTCCTTAACTTCCTGATTTGGCAAAAACAGAATTGAACCTTTTTACAGTCACTACTTTGGAACCAGTTTTTCATAGGAAACTTTTTGCTTGTGTGACTTTGTAATGAAACAACACAAAAATGGCTAACGTACAAACGTTTGTGTCGACGGTGGATGTCTCTACCAAGCAGCAGCCTCCAGTGATGAAAAATGAAGCACAAAAAACTGCAGTTCCTCAACTGTCCACTAGAGGCTGGCTGCAGAAGAACAGGAAGTCACATACACACCCATTTAAAAAAGCCTGTTTTTGCAGAATAAATTAACATGTTTACACCCTGGTACAAAAAAACAAACAGGTCTGATTAGCTATTGTCATTACTGGCTCACACTGTACGGGGGGTGAATATTTATAACCGGTCCGTCTGATTTTATGAAGGATAAGAGTTATGTATAGTTGGGAGCGTAGCTGACATGACTGACAGGTGGGCGTGGTGTAACAGTTTGTCAGGAATCTTTAAACCCGCCTCAGCTCCAGCTCTCAGCCTGTCGTTAGGTTGACTGAAAGTCAGGCTGAGACAGGATTTCCACCATGGAGACCGCCATCGATGGAACTGCAGCGCCCCCTGCAGGAACCGGCAGACGTCTCTCAGGCTTCGTCTGTTAATATTTACAGTCTGTGGTCTCCGGCTATCAAAGTGATGGTGCAGTTAATCTACACTTTGCTGGAGAAGAGTTGTGAAATTTAATAGTAAAAAATAATAAAATCACA
This sequence comes from Labrus bergylta, assembly GCF_963930695.1. NCBI lineage: Eukaryota > Metazoa > Chordata > Actinopteri > Labriformes > Labridae > Labrus > Labrus bergylta. The sequence goes on along the minus strand of NC_089196.1, from coordinate 27,598,438 downwards.
CATGTGGATGTGCGGAATATATCAGTTTCCAGAGGAACTGCATATTGTCAGTTTCCATGACAACAGAGACGGTACCGTTTTCAGAAGTTTGCACTCTGGAACCCATTTTCAAAACTTTTTTGACTTTTTCAGCTGAACCCGCGGTGTAAGAAAACCAGAGAGAAGGTTTTCGATGAAAGAAGTGAAGTGATAAAGATTTGAAAACTTAAACGGCTGAAGTCTCCGGTCCTTTAATGTCACCCAGACCTCCTCCAGCACTGTCCGAGGCCCTCTACAGGTCCCTGGACCCCACTTTTGACCACCTCTGATCGAGATGGATGTCCTGTGTGGATTGCGCCCTCTGGTAATTTAATGGACGATACATAACAGGGTGTATATTTATTTGCGAGCGCTTCAGCGGCATCAAAAACAGTCACTTAACGGGGCAGGATTTATGGTGTTTGTGTAGCAAATTGGCCTTTGATGGTTCCCACGCAGGGCCGGCCTCTTCCCCACGGAGACTAATGGGGTTTGCTCTAATGGCGTCCCTCAATCATCGCTACGAATATGAAACATGAGCTCGCCGGACCACAATTAGCAAAACAACTCAGAGATACGAGGATGTGAAATGTGAGGAACGCAGGATTTATCAGGCATCGCATCTCGCCGGTTCATGTAGCAAAAAATGAGAGCGATTTGTTTTCTTTTTTCCCCTCCCTCTCTCTTCTTTCTCTTTTTTTTGTTGGGGGGGGAGTTAAACTGATAAATTAGACCTCATTTATTGGACAACAGTTTGAGTCGATACCCAGGGGCCTCTGCTCTGCAGCGGTGGACGAGACTCCAGAGCCGCTAATTGGTTTGCTCTGTTTGGATGGAGGGGGTGTTTACTAAAGGAGGGGGGCGGGTGGTGTTTAAAGGGGGCGGGCGGGCGGGATGGCCTGGACTGGCGCTCACACACACACACACACACAGTTGCTGTTGTCTCACGGCAAACGTCCACGGCACACGCCGCGAAAACGGACGAGACAAGCGCTTGATTTGACAGCCCGGGCAGAGGGGTGGAGGCTGCTCTGTTCTGGGTTGGGGGGGGGGCGGGGGGGGGGGGGGGGGGGGGGGGTGGTGGCGGAGTCATGTATAGATTTTTGTGTCTGTTGTTTTGGCTTATTTGTGTGCTTCTTTTACTCAGTCAATCAAATTTAATTGACACCGCTGGGCTGGGGCTGGGGGCCCCGCGGCATGCTGGGATGACAGGCCTTTAATGCCAACGAGAGGAGAGGAGGTTCTTCTGCCGGTGAAGGATGGAGGGGGGGCGGAGGAGGTGAGAAAGGGGGAGGTGACACTTCCTGCGCCCGTCAACAGCATTAATTGATGTAACAACAGCGATGATGGATACTAATAAATACAACCTTTAAGAAAAAAGCTAATTGGACAGCGTCCTGGTCAAAGCGTTGCCACTGATAAACACCATTCGTCTTCCTCGGAGGCCTGCAGACGACACGAGGCGCCCTTCACATACTGATCAAAGTCTGCATTTGCATTTTCAGCCTAAACGGGAACGAGACGTCAAGAGCAACAAGTGTTTCAGTTTATTTTCATACAGAAGAGCCGAGCCCAGACTTCAGTGTTCTGAGAACTTCTAGAGCCGATCTCCTCTGCGTCCGTCATTCATCAGCTGGCGACTCTCCGTCAGATCTGAGAGCCTGTTTGCTAAACACAAAACACATGGTGGATTATTATTGACCTTTTGCACAACATCAGTCAGGAGTCAGAGTTAAGGGGGGCCATGAAGTCTAAACAGGATTTAACTGAATTAAAAGTTTCTCTTGGCCTCTTAGAAGTTGATGATCTGTTGAAGTGGCAGATCAGAAGACTCGAGGTCCGCTCACATTGTCTGTCCAATCTCTGCTCTTACATGTTTTATAGATAAGGATTCTTTAAGTGTTAAAGCAACATTATGCAGGAATTTGGTTTGGTGCGTTATAGCGCCCGATGAAGGTCTCTGAGTGCCACTGCACTGTTGTAGAACACAGCGGCCCTTTCTGAAAAGCCACAGCTCAGTATGCAGAGCGTACTTTTCAGTTTTCAGTAGACTGAACCCTCGTGGCCGTTCAGTGGTCATTTTTTAGGTCCACCTCAGTACACTGAACATTTCAGCATGGATACTAACTTCCGGGTTTTGAGCAGTATGGTTCGGATGCATCCTTTCAGGAAGTGGTTAGCGCTGTCGCCTCACAGCGAGGAAGTTCCTGGTTCTAATTCCCATCAACAGTTGACATGTTCTCCCCTGGTTCTCTCCGGGTACTCTGTCTTCCTCCCACAGTCCAAACACATACTCGTTAGCTTAACAGGTGACTCTAAATTGCCCGTAGGTGTGAATGTGAGTGAGGCTGGTTGTCTATCTCTATATGTCAGCTCTGTGATTGGCTGGTGAACAGTGGAGGATATTTACATTTAATGAAGCGAGCGGTTAAACTTAAAATCTGTGTGCCGTCCTTTCATGTTTTGAGCCTTGATTTATTTATTCTGGTTAACACCAGATCTGCGTCTCATAGCGCTTTGTTAATATTTTTAATTTGCTCTTATAATCGACTCGGTGTCCTTGAGACAGAGGGTCGACCTTCGATGATCTCCGGAGTCTAAATAAAGTTTGATTGAATTTAAGGAGTATCAGTGAGGGGAAAGTGAGCACGCGGTCGTTTATCACGCTAACAGGTCTCAGATCTGTTGTTGCGGATGTGTTTATATTAGGAACACAGTATTTACAATGCAGCTGTGATATCGGCAGGTTTAACAATAACATCAATACTCGGAGACATTCGAGGGCTGAAGCTGAAATCTTCCATCTGTTGTGCTCAGATATTTATCAGCTGAAGGGAGAGAAGTTAGTTTTCCTCCCCGGAGCTTCACGATCATCTTTTAACTTTTGTTCTGTTATTAACACCGGAGGCTTTTCTTAATCTGCTTTTTATTATTTAATGTTGCAGTCCGGTTAAACTCCAGCTCCCTGTAAATAAATCAAACTAGAACCACAAAGATCCACCGCTCAGGAAGTTAAATCTTTAAACATGATTAACAATATTTAACATAATAAAAGTCTAATAGCTCCAGTAGATTTCTTCAGCCTTATTCAGGCTGTCATTCCTGTTATCTTCTTTTTTTTAAGCTTTTGACATTGCATCAGCTTCCAATCTCTAACGATGTACCTCCCCTGATTTACGTTATGATGACTTCCTTTAGGACAGTGGAGAGAGTCAGAAACCGGGGAGAGAGAGAGAGAGAGAGAGAGAGAGAGAGAGTGGGGAACAATATACGGGGGAGGAGCCACAGGTCGAGGGCCCCAAGCACTTGCCTGCCCTGCCTGTTGACAAGCAGCACTTCTCGGGATAATAAAGTTTACCTTGAACCTTGATGATGATGAACATCTTCAAATCCAGGTGACAGAGGGCTTTAAAGTGTGAAGATGAAACAAAATAGAGAACCAGCAGGTGAGAAAAGATGTCAACTTGGCGGCTGTGGCTCACTTGGTAGAGTCGGTCGTCTCTTAACTGGAAGGTCGAGGGTTTATACCATTTTACCTTTTACCATTTACCATAAGTGGAGCAGAACCAGTTGGGTAGTGACACATCCCAGTGAGATGAAATGAATCAATGAGGATGTAAATAATTATACTGACTCATCTTCTTTGACATAATCAGGACACAATCACTGTTTTATGAGTTGAGTTTTCTTCATGCACAGACTACAAAGTGTTTGTCTGCTGCTCTGTAGTTCCCCTGCAGGGTCAGAGGGGGGCAGCATTGCAGTTTCTAACCTGCAGCCGCAGAAACAAGCAGACCTCCAGCAGCAGCAGCAGTTTTGCTCCTTAGCAGCCGTTTGGCATTTAGCTCGTCTGTCACGCAGTCGATTTGTTGATTCTGAGCATGAAAACAGCAGCGGCACCTTGTTAAAGTGTTTGTTTGGCCTTCAGACTGTTTGTCCCCCCCCCAAGGACTGACTCTCTGAGAGCACACATCATGAATAACCTGCTGGAAACTCTTATTTTAATTTGCTTCTGTAATAGACAGCAGGCTCTGTTTCCCTGTGAGTGTGACCCCGAGAGGAGGAGGAGGGTCGTTTATGATCGTCTGTAAAATGTCAGAAATACTCCACTCCTAAACTCAAACACATGATTGATTTTTTCCCCCCACTCCGCTCTTTTGTTAAAAGTTTTTTGAAAGGAGGCCTGGAGGTTTTAACAGAAACGTTCAGCTTCTTCTCTTTGTGAAGACTGAAATGAGGACAGAGAAAACCAGGTCACCATTTCAGTTTAAGTGACTTTTAGGGTGTTGTTTTCTTGTCACAAAAACATCTCAAAAAGACCTGATATGCTTTTATAACTTTATGGGACTTTACATGTAAACCGATACTGCTTTTTATTTCAAGGTTTAGTTAAAAACTCACTATATATGTAGTCGTGTCATGTTTTAATTTGGTGAGGATGATGCTGAGTGACAAACACAACTTGTCTGCTGGTTTGTTTTATTTTGAAAGAATCTTTTTCTTAAAGGCTCTCAGTTACTTTATATTCTTTAGCTACATAAAGCTAGAAAAGTGTTTTTTATAAACATTTATTTTAAATTTAAAAGTTTGCGGTGAAGCTTTCCCGACCTAATTTTGTTTTTTTTTGCATTTTATTCTAAACCTCTTAATTTATATTTTATACAAATGTATTAGTAAAATTTTTAAATCGTTTACTTTGTCTTCATTCTTCCCGGCTTTCATCGCTTTGAAAAAAACATTTTTCCAGACTCAGATCCATTTGATTTCTAACCCACCTAATTTCTAGAAGAGTATAGAATAATAGACAGTATTAATATGGAGTATTAGGAATAAGACAAAACAACTGAAATTATTAATTTTTGATTAATTATATTCCTTTAAATGTTGGACTCCTCCTTTAAATGTTGGACTGCTCCTTTAAATGTTGGACTGCTCCTTTAAATGTTGGACTGCTCCTTTAAATGTTGGACTCCTCCTTTAAATGGTGGACTTCTTTAAATGTTGGACTTCTTTAAATCGTGGACTTCTTTAAATGGTGGACTTCTTTAAATGAAGGACTTCTTTAAATGTTGCACTCCTCCTTTAAATGTTGGATTCCTTTAAATGTTGGGCTTCTCCTTTAAATGATGCACTTCTTTAAATGTTGCACTCCTCCTTTAAATGTTGGACTTCTCTTAATAATCTCTGCTGTGGATCACACATAGACTGTATCACATCATGTTATAAAAGTTTTGGAGTAAACACGGTGAAGTCTGTCAGTTATTTTTCGACAGCAGAGCCTCAAACCTCAGATTGCTCGTTCTCTTTCCGTCTGTTATCTCCTCCTCAATGAAATAATAGTCAAATAAAACTCTCTCATTTTGCTGAGGGGTCCCCCAGGAGCCTCTTAGGGGCCCCTGAGGGTCCCCAGACCCCACTTTGGGAGCGGTGGGTCGGGCCTGCGTTTACAGGCCGCGGTAATGATGCTTGTTTGTCCGGCGGTCTGTAAATCACACCGACATTAGAGCTGTCACGGGATCCACTGGAGACACGGCAGACCATCACTAATACCCCCCAACCCCCAAGACACCGCCCGCCTGGATCCATAACCAGCCCAGCAAATAAAATACAAACACCACAGAGAGGCTGCAGGGGAGAGAAAAGTAGTTTTAAACCCAAACAGACCATCTTTAAAAGGAACCAGGAGGTAAAACTGCAGCTACACAGCAGGTCATTTAGGATAAACTGAGAGACTGGGCTTCTGCTGAGTAATGGATTACACTCTGAAGAACAGCTAGCTAACACCTTCAGGTGACTCTGTTTGAACTGTCACTCTACATTGTACTGACTGAAAGGTGAAGACAAGTTGGGATGTTTCCTGAAAGTTCTTGTCCATGTGGAGGAGTTAAGCTTTCTCTACTAACAGAGAGTTCACTGACAAGGACACTGATGTGAAGTCATAGTATATTGAGACAGATGGATGTGTGTGTATGGGAGGGGTGTAGGTGAGAGAAGGCTGTCATGTTGAGGGCTGGTAGGCTGATCAGAAGGTCGGGCAGAGGGAGACTCAGAGTGGGGGTTCTGTCTCGGCCATTAAAGTGTACAAAACAGGAAGTTTTGAAACTTAGAGACCAAAAAAACACATTTTGGTGTCTCAATGTAAGGTATGATGCTGCATCATAGTCGTGTTGCAGTCTGACCCTCAACTCCTGTGTTTGCCATTTCAAAATATTTGTGAAAGCAGTCGAGGCTATGAGTCGTCAGAAGACTAGAAAAGCACTTTACAAGCTCAAGTCTGTTTCTGTAATGTTGTGTGAGCCTGTCAGTGAAAAAAACAAAAACAAAATGTTGCAGCCATTAGCGTCTATTTGCTGGTACAGTTACAGGAATATTTAAAAAAAATTTGCACTGGTTTGTCATTTTATATTCTCTACTATTTTAAAAAATGCCTCGGTTTAAAAATGTCTTATTGTCCCATAAAATATAAACTTTGTCATTCTTTGTAATACTAGAAATGTGCTCATCTCTGTGTCTCTTGTTTATTTTGGTTGAATTTGTGTCCCCCTGCAGAGTCTCCTCCGCCCTCTGCTGTGTTTCGTCTTTATCTTCTGCAGCTCCTTCATTCATTACAGCAGCTTTACTGCGAGAGCGCCGCCTTTTATTGGCACTGCTGCCTGTAAAATCGGTCAGAGAGACTAACCTTTAAACTGAGAGAGAGAGAGAGAGAGAGAGAGAGAGAGAGAGAGAGAGTTTGTTAGAGGAAAGATGGACGTTCAGGCTGTAAACAGGAAACACACACACACACACACACACACACACACACACACACACACACAGGGCTGCAGATAGACACATTTCCAGCACTCTGCACTGAGTGTGTGTGTGTGTTTTGATATTTATTGGGAAGCGACGGCTCCTTTAACCTCGCACATCGACCGCCCAGCGCTCCCATTAAAGCTGACTGGGATGTCTACAGGGAATGTGTGTGAGTGTGTGTGTGTGTGTGTTGGGGAATCTTTAAAAGGCAATAGGCTGCTTCTTGCAGTGTTTATGGGCTGATATCTCCGTCTGCAGTGTTTACTGTAAGTGCATCAGAGGGCATCTGCAGCTTTAATGTCGCTCATAAAAAAACAGCCTTTACTATAGAACGTCTATTTTTAGCACATTAAGGTAGGAGTCCTCGATTCAGCTCCATACTTCATTAAAGACTGTCATTTTTAAGTTTCAAAAGTGAAGATGAGGCAAACTTGAATTAAAGCTGCATTCTTAAAACCAGCCAGCAGGGGGGGGGGGGGGGGGGTCGCCACTGATCGCAAAAAGCTTACTGGTACTCCTCTGTTGATTTTATTTCTGTGTATTCTTCCTCGTTTATTTTATTGTTTCAGTCTCCAGTTTTTAAGGATTCTCAAATGCAGCAGGAAGCAGATCAAGCAGAGTATGCTACAGCACAGGGGTTCTCAACTGGTGGGTCGAGACCCAAAAGTGGGTCATAGAGCCGTGTTCAATGTGTGCCTGTCTATGAAGCACCTTTTTAACCCCTTTGTTTTTTTTTCCTCATGTCTTGTCATGTTTTGTACCATCTGAGGTCCAAACTGCAAAATGTTTCATATAGAAAAAGGTCAATTTGCAACGTGAAGCTACGAGCGCTAACATTAGCATGCTAACACAACAATGCAGGACACAGGTGAGTGCAGCTATATCTCATTTTGTCTGCCGCTGGCGCCAAAAGTCCTCGATGGGAACGCGAGTGGAGGGGGGGTTGGAGGTATGTCCAGGCTTCAGTGTGGAGGAAGTGTGGTTTTGGGTGTCATGCTGGAGCTCAAGGGCGACATCTACTGGATCAAAAAGTCTTTCAACTCTAGCGTATGATTTGTTCAGCATGATGACGTGCTGCTCGTCAGTGCGTGCTTGTCGAGCCTTGAATGAACCGACCACTGAACATCAGAAGTTAATAAGTATTTTTATTTGTTTAACATAACATTTTTTTTTTATCATCAAAATGAAAAACTTTAAAGCGATTTCAGACGCTTTCATTTGGCATATTTCAGGAAAATAAAACATTATATCAGACAAAATAAAGAATGATGCTTGGAGAGGATCGGCTCAGGTTCAAGTGTTAAATACATGGAGATATAAATCTTCTCAAATGTGGAACAACGCTGTTCATTGCTCTTGAACGAGGATGAGACATGCAGCAGTGAATACATCAAAGTAATATTATTGTAATGGCACTGATCAGAGTCCGAGTGGCGGAGGCGTCACGGTGTTCTGCGTCACTTGGCGGGGCAGAACGGGCAGGAGTTGTTCTTGCTGGACTGCAGCCACATCCGGATGCAGTCTTTGTGGATGATGTGGGAGCAGCTGAGCGGGTGGCGGCTGTCTGGATCCACGAGGTTCTGACACATCAGGCAGAGTTTACGGGGCCCGACGCTCTGACCGCCGCCTGCCGCTCCCCGCTGAGGAGAGGACGCCGGTCTCTGGATGGGGCCCGGTGGAGTGGGCCGGCTGATTGGACCGGGGGCTGGCCTCTCGCTCTGGGCCAGCTTCACACCGACCTGCTCCATGACCTCCTCCATGGACATGCCGGCCAACGTGCCCCGGGAGATCTTAACCTGCTGCAGCAGCGACGTCAGCTGAGCCCTGTTGCATTGTGGGAAACGAGTCCCGAGCTTCTCCAGGACTTTGTCTAGTTTGCCAGTGGGGGCGGAGGATGGAGCGGAGGATGGAGCGGCGGTCGCGGCGGTGGCAGCGGCGGGGGGAGGCGGGGAAGGAGCCACGGGCTGAATGGGAGGAGACGGGGAGAGGCTGAGAGGCGGCGTCACCCTCATCTGAGCTCTGATGTGGGGCTGGAACTGAGGGGGAGGGTAGTGCTGGGGTGGGAGGGGTGCCTGGAAATGGTGCGGGGGTGGCGGGTGGTTGTGGCGGTAGCGGTACTGCGGGTGGTAGGGGGGGGGCTGGTGGTACGGCTGCTGGAACAACTGTGGGTGTCTCTGAGGAGGGAGGGGTCGGATCATTGGGTGTGGAGGAGGCGGGGGCATGAACTGAGGGTGGTGCAGAGGCTGCATCACCTGATTGAACCTCAGGTCGGCCTGTCGGGAAAAAGACAAATCGACAACATGTTTGAAACTTCAAAACAATTTGATGAAAATAATTGCATTCAAAAACCGTTACAGAACTTCTGCTCTTCGGATTTTAACCACAACATCTAAATCGCACAAATCATTTGGCGACGTAATTAAGGCAGCGACTTTTAAGTACAAGAAATTATCCAATGTAGCTCGTCTAGGAGTTTTATTTTGGTTGCCATGGTAACAGAACACTCATCACTGTTTGATTGTTTTACTAGAATCGTATCAAAGTTTAAGATTCTGCTGTCATGACAACCGTATTCAGCACAGAATCAAGTTGGATTAGTTAAAGGGTTCGGCCCCCCCCCGTGTCCACCTGGAGCGTTTCCATGCAGCGTTTGTGCGACCATAAGAAAAGCGCTGCACGTCCGTCCTGTCTCCATGACAACAGTCTGTTGGCAACGGCCGCTGTGTGACCCAACACTGCTCCGTTACTTTTTACTGCATGTTTCATATTTGAGATCGTTTATTTCTTGATCAGACACGGAGCGAGGAGGATGTGGGTACAAGATACGATCAGGCGGCAATATCAAACATTAAGAAAAGATCAACAGCGCCTTTCTGAGTGATAAACTTGGACATGACAGCGTCTGGGTTTGGTTCACAAACATGCATTAACAGAAACGATCAGGTGGTCAAAGTTGCGCCGGTGAAAGGACGTTGGAATTCCCTCTTCTTCCGGTCAAACACGTCGCACCAGAGACGAGACTAAAAAAAACATCTTTGTAACATCTAAGCGGACGACATTTCCAGAAGATAAGAAAACTCTTGGTGCTTTGGCTTCATCTTTGGTTTCCTGTGCAGACCAAAGTCCAGAGATAAAAAGGTTGTGTTTTTAAGAAGGACTCACCATGGGGACCTGCGGCAGAGACGGCACGTTGATCCTGGGGAGCGACTCTAGATCTCGACCCTGCTGCAGCTGCTGCAGAACCTCCTGGAACCGACTCTGCAGCTCGGCCTGGCTCCTCCGCACCACCCCCTCCTTCTTCTCCCACTTCTGCCTCTCATGAGGGTACTGCTGCGGAAACTCCTCCCTGAGACCGTTCAGGTACTGCCCCACCTGAGACCAACCAGATCCAGGGTAAGCTCAAGATTCAAGGTTGCTGGTTTAAAATATGGACTCTCTACCGCCTGGCATCATGACGTTACCTCTTTCAGCCAGGCCTCGATGCGCTCCATGGCGACGTCTCTCTGCTTCTCCACGGCAGCGATCTCGTCCTTCAAGGCCTGCAGGTCGGCCTCCTGCGCCTCCCTCCTCACCTGCTCCATCTCCTGCCTCAGCTCCTCCAGCTCCTCCTGCCACCTGCTCTGCTCCTCGCTCTGCTCCTTTTTCAGAGTGTTCAGCTTCTCCTCGTTCTCTTTCAGCTCCTTGTCCAGCCTGAGGAGTGACCAGAGGGAGACATCATCATCATTCCCTTCACACTTTAAACTCACATCACGTCTTACGTCAGGAGTTTCTGTGTGTGTGTTATTAAACCTGCATACTATGGTCGGACACACCTGTGTTTCCTCACAACATTTCCCTTGTATCTTATCTTTAAGCTCGTACATCCTCAGGTGCATTTAAGGGATTCTAAAGTTCTCCATTACAGCGAACGGGAACACTTACTGAGACATGGGGATGCAACAAAACGTACATCAGCGTCATGGTGAGAACCTGCGGGGTGTTATTGGTCTGTACCTGTTCCTCTCCTCCTCTGCTCTGTTCTTCTCCGAGGTCATTTCCTGCTTCTTTGCTAAGAAGTTCTTCCTGGTGGCCTTCGAGTTGTTCAGCTGCAGTTTCACTCGCAGAGACTCCAGTTTGTCCAGAAGAGCCTGAAAACAGTCTGAAGGTTAAATACACACCTGTTACGTGTATCTGTGTTTTCACATGTGTGTGTGTTGGACTCACCTGGTGCTGGCGGACTGCTTCCTCCTCCTTCTTCTGCAGTTGCTGTTTCTCCTTGGCCTTGGCCTGCTCCTCCTCGCCCTGCTTCTTCATCAGACTGGTGTACTGCTCCGTCAGCGTGGAGCTGTACTCCAACATGGCCGCCACCTGACTCTCCCAGTCCGGGTCCGTGTTGACGCCCAGCTCCCCCGTGTTGCTGTCCGTCTGCACAGCCTGAGCCCTCAGCAGCAGGTCTAGGAAAGGAAAGAAGGAGACAAGGAAACAAAACAAGTAAACTAAGGAGGAGAGTAACTTAAAGAAAAGAGAGAAAACTGTTAGAGAACAAAAAAAAGGATGTGAGAAGTAAAAAAAAAGGAGGGAACAAAATAAGGATGCATTACAACTTTTTCAGAAGATCAGCCGCTGAGGTTCATGGGTATTGTAGTTTTTACAGATAATAGCAAGCTGCGTTATAGAGTTGAAGTGGCCAGCAGGAAGAACAGCTTCCACACTTGCAGAAACTCCAGGAGGAGCATATCTGAATCACATCTGAATTTTTCAAGCCAACAAGCCGAACATGTCTTTCCATTATTCATCACAGAACTCCTCCTGTTAAAGCTCAAACATCCACATGTTCCACATGTGTGAACTCAATCAGCCGCATTTTTCGCTCAGACTTCACCCAGAGTTTGTCCTGCCAGCCTCCTCGTATTTTTTCAGCAGCAGGATATTCTCCGGAGAATTCAGCTCGAGCCAATGGGAGGGGGGAGTGGCGTTTCTATACTGTTACTGCTGCAGGGTGCATAGAGTGCATGTACGTGACCCATACGTTCACCGTGCTTGTAATCGGATGGCTGGATTATGTTTTCTGTTCTACACTCTTTAAGTACTATGTTGATTCTCACACCAAACAGATCATCGGCTGTCGTTCCTAGTTTTTGCGGTGTGTCCGGCTCTGTCGCCCTCCCTTCGTCCTACGTGGTGGTCGTTTGTCGGCTGTAGTCTTTTGAGGTTTGTTCTAGTGCAACTTTTTGGCCAAGACGTGAGGCAACGCCACAGTCGGCCTTCGTCGCCACTAGTTCTTTGCCGTCTGCTTGGTGTCTCAGGGCCTTTACCTCATGAAACAAACATTGGTATCGGCAATCGGCTAAATTGGTATTAATTCAACCATCGGTATCGGCCATGACTCTGCCAATCGGTGCGTCTCTACTTCAAAGTTGCAAGAATGATTAATACAGGGACAAATCATTCAGTAAGAGACAATAATCTGAGGGACAAAAAATGACTAAAGCATAAATGAATAAATAAATGAATTAATAAATAAATGTTGGGAGAAATGCATACAATAATGTATAAATAAATAAATAATTAAATAAATGCATCAATAAATATATATATATATATAAATAAATGCAACAATTCATATAAAAATTAATATATAAATAAATATATACATATATTTATCTATTTATTTCTGTGTCCATGTTGTACAAGGAAAAGTAAATATGTAAATTAAGTGGGCCGTCCTAACATTACTGGTAAATTTTGAAAAACAGAAAGAATGAAATACACATATATACTTTTCCTCTTACGACCTGGACACAGAAATAAATAGAAGTGTAAATGTAAAAATACGGAAATAATATGTGGAAATGTATGCATTGATACATATATAACTGTAGAAATACGCTAATAAATAAATAAATGCACGTAAAAATATATAAATAGCTTTTTTTATAAACAAAGTGTATTTATTATTTATTCATTGATATATTGTTTTCAGCATTTATATATTTATTGATGCATTTATTTAATTATTTATTTATCTATTCATTATTGTATGCAGTTCTACCAACATTTATTTATTTATTTATATATTTATTGATGCATTTATTTAATTATTTATTCATTATTGTATGCAGTTCTACCAACATTTATTTATTTATTTATACTTTAGTAATTTTTTGTCCCTCATAATAATCCAACACAGGATAAAACACACTTTAGTGAACTCCTGTAATCAAAAGCATTTCACACAAACATTAAACTTACGAGTTAAATATTTAAAGTGTTTCAACTCGTCGTTAGCATTTAGCCTGACTTTATTTTTACTGACTAAAAGAAGTTTAAAAGATCTTCTTAAAACTACCACCGCTTCATAAATCTGCTCTTACCTTCCACTGTCATGTTCGCTAACGCCAGCTTCAGGTCTTCCTCCTCTTGGGTCAGATTTTGGACTCGGTGCTCTTCTGATGCAAAGCTAGCCGTCACCCCGTTAGCCTCCATGCTAACACAGCTACGAACAGAAAGACTATCTTTTGTTTTTCTCACCCGGAAGAGCCGATGTAAACTCAAAATGTTAGCTGAACAGATAGCCAGCTATGGCGGCGGGAACTCCAACCTTACGCGTGTATTTTGGATGTAATATCTGAGCTATTTCAGAGTTTGTTGAACTCCTATGTACAGCATGGCTTCACAGTTACCCGACACTGATTCGCTAACGACACGGAAACGATCAGAAAAAAGCATCCCGCAAAGATCGTCTATAGCGGAAACTCGTTTTTTTTTTCTTTAAAACTTTATTAATTACATCGGTTACAAAATATATTGTAATACACGCAAATCAACTTTATATTACATTTAAAGATGAATAAATAAAAAAAGACAAATTTACACAAATCCTTTAGAAAGCGTTGAAAACTCGCAGCTGCTTTCACACTCGCACAAAACTTGTGAAGTTTTCGAGGTGAGATCAAAATATTTACAGTCTTTGGGAGAGATGCATGTGGCAAAAGCAAACTCTGACTTTTGCTGCAGTCATGTGCTCCTCGGATGGTCCCAGTTTTGTTCGAGTTGGAAAGTAATTCCTCCGACATCAGTGTATTCATGTTTTTTTTCAGATGGGATGTTTCTCCTCCCAGCCCACGCGTTGCTGTAAGAACACGACATGACCTCTGCCCCCTCCTCGTCTAGGAGCAAAGATCTACGTTTTCCTGAGTCCATTTCCTCCCCACTTGTTTTATTCGGTCGCCCGTATGCACACACAGCCCCGCTCCACAGGCGCGCCCAGCTGTTCTTTCCACAGATGTGGTCAAGCATTTTTGGAGTCTCTCTGTGATTGGGCCCTTATGGCTTCTGTATAATTATACAAACTCACTTTATTTAATATTTAGGTTGAATGTTTTTTCACTACTTTCTCTTAGAGAGGTAACACATTTTATATATAACATTTTGCACGGACTTGCTCCTCCTCCTTTGAATGACTTTATAAAGCTGAAGTCTGCCAGTGGGATCGGCACCAGGGGCCACAGCCCGAGGAGACTGTGAGGTCCCATACAGACGCACTACATTCAGACAAACTGTTCTGTCAGTCAAAGGAACTAAATATTGGAATATTCTCCCACTCACAATAAGTGGATATAAGAAAACCAAGTCTGTGACCACTTTGAACCTTTAACCTCTATTATTGTCTTGTGTCACTTGTGCCTTTGTATTTGTATTTTATTTGTAATTTGTCTTTCTCTGTTACCTGCCTAGGGACAACAGATGGAAACTAGCACTTCTGCTATAATCTGGCATTTTTACAGCTGTTCATTAATATGCACTGTCCCTAACAAATGAATAAATAAACATAAATTAGTGTACAGGGAACACATTTTCCTCTGAGGACAGTTCGTGTATAGAGTTATGGACGTATACAGAATCTGTACAATTCTCTAACTTTCATATTTCTCTACCTAAACTAGCATACATAGTGCAACTTTAAGTTTTTTTTGGGTGAATTTATGAAACGATTAAGTCGCTTGAAGGCTAAATGTCCACATTAGCTGACTCAGTGGTGATTCTGGAGTCTGGTGGGGCAAAAATCAATTGGGGTGCCCTCCAACCAGCATCCCAATGCTTTCCTTTTTCATTTTTCTCTCCAATAGACGGATAATTCCTCTTCATTTTTCTTTTTTTTTTTTTACTTAATTTGATTTCACTGCTATAATGCATTCAACGCTTAGCAGAGCAACAACAGTGAGTCCCGTCAGATGGGGCTGCTTAAGGAGGTTTGCAGAATTTTCACTTTTGGGGCTACTGCTTTGGTTTAAGTTTGTGAGCCCTCAGGGGGCCCCCCCTATTGGTCTGGGGCCCCAAGCAGTTGCCTGCCATGCCTGTTGAGTGTTGACAAGCAGCACCTCTGAGCTAACTCTGAAAGTGGAAACGTTTTAAGTTTTACACAGAGTGAGACCTCCTCTCTTTCGCCGCCTCTCTGGCTCCCATCAGGACTCCTGCTCGTCACATGACAGAGCTGGGAAAACCTCCTGACTCCCCGCTCCCCCTCTCCTCCTCCTCCTCCTCCTCCTCCTCCTCCTCCCCTCGGCCTGTCAGTCGACTGTTTTCTCTGTCTGTCGGCGTGTGTGTGCGTGGTGTGTGTGTGCGTGTGTGTCTGTTAGCTAGCCGCTAGCTATCATCATCACCATCAACAACCGCAGGGACGACGCGAACATGGCGGACACAGCCCGGGACCCTCCACCGCAGCCCGCCGACATCAACGAGCTGAAGGACGGGGAGAACCTGCACCCGAAGCCGGCCGCCACACAGGAGGTGAGGAGGAGGAGGAGGAGGAGGAGGAGGAGGTGATGAAGGGAGGCCGATGGGAGAAGAGGCAGGCAGGGCGTGATGCCTCCAGCTGACAGCAGATGTAAACTTAGAGTGAGGGGCGCAGACCTCTAAAAGTGTTAATTAATGAATGAGGTTTGGTTCGTCTGCGTGGGACCTCCTCTTTTATTTCACCGCGTTTTGTCAACACTCACAACAAATCCGCCGTTTTAACGCTGAATTCAACGATACTTAACGGTGGCCTTCAACGCGACGGCTACATGAGCCGAGGAGGGTCATTTCTGCGCAGAATAGGTGTGTTGAGCTGCTCGCGCGTCAGGTGACAGTCACACAGGTGTGCGTGATGCATTCAGGGTAGGCTGGAAAATCGGAATAACTCCAGATACGGTGTGTGTGTGTGTGTGTGGGGGGGGGGGGGTTAAGCAGATTAAAGTTTCTTACTTTTTGTGTGTTTTTTTGTACAAATAAACTGAGTAAGTACAAGTACAAGTACAACATAAGTACATGTTAATAATTTGGGTGTAGCTCTTTTCACAGAGCGAGGTCGCAAAGTGCTTCACAACATTTTAACATGACCGTAATAACAACATTAAAATCCTGAAAGATGGGTCGTCGAGCGCAGGAAAACAACACTCGCACAGACATTACATCCCATAATGATATCCTGATTAAAGATGAAGATTAAAAACATCAATCAGAGCTGCAGAGAGAGAGAGAGAGAGAGAGAGAGAGAGAGAGAGAGAGACCCAAAGAAGTGTCCGAGCCACAGATTAGTACGACAACAAGCCGGCCCTGGTCAGAAGACCTGGGGGGGGGGGGGGGTCTACTGGGGATGTAGGGATGGAGCAATGCAGAGAAACAGGTGTAATATGGGTGGATGTGCTGGACCGTTTTACAGGACATGTTGTATAAACTCTATAAACACAAATCAACAAGCTGGTCCTCCATTTCTGACGGACATCAAACTTTATGCGCCGCGTTTGCTGTCGTTGCCATGGCTGTGTGTTGTGCTTCCTGCTTCAGTCAGCTTGCTTCCTGATTGGTTGTAGTTCTGTTCCATGTGACAATCGGTCGTCCTCTGTGTTGTTCTCGCACGACAGGTTTTCTTTTTTTCTTTTTTTATGCCTTTTATTGGAGAGACAGGACAGTGGATAGAGTCAGAAACCGGAGAGAGAGAGAGAGAGAGAGAGAGAGAGAGAGACATGCGGGAAAGGAGCCACAGGCCGGAGCCGAACCTGAGCCGCCCGCCCGGAGAACCACAGCTGACGTACATGAGGCGAACGCACCAACCACTAGTCCACCAGTGCCCCCACACAACAGGACGCCTGATCGTAAACAGAACGTGTAATATTTAAGATTTTAATTCGGGGCGGCCCCAATCGTCTTCGGGAGCGGATCGTGGCGCGTTAGAATCACTCTTAACACCCTTCACACCACGGGAACATCCGTAAGATCATCTCTGGAACCATCAGATAATCTGCTTTTATCAGATTATCTTGTAGGGTTTACCCCGCTTTAGATTTTGCATTCCTTCTCTGTAGAAGTTGACCGCTGCAACAGAGCAGAAATATTTGTAGTTTATTTTGGGAGGAATGTCAAAGCTGGATTTGGGCTAATAATGTGACGATGCCAAACTTGAGTTGGTTTTGTGATGGAGGACAGAAAGTTAGATTTTTTTATTCAATAATTTGTATCTTGCCATTAAGTAATTTTTTTTTTACACAAATTAAATCCTTAAAAGTTACCCCACCATTGAAATTTTTCTTTAAATAGTATTTTTTCAAGACTATTTGAAACATGTATAAGATCTAAAAAATACCTCCATGAGTGCCTTTCTAGTCTTTCACATAATCAGAGCCCCTAACAGCAGTTCAGATAGAACCAGAATCGGCTTTATTGGCCAGGTGTGCTCACACATACAAGGAATTTGACTTCGGTAAACTGGGCTCTTCATGTGCAATAAACAAAAACTTACAAACAGTGCAGTGGTGAGTGTAAAAGATACTGAAATGAACATGATAATACATTTTGTAAATATGTAACTGATCAATCAATCAATCTTTATTTGTATAGCGTCAATTTCTGAAAAGGGTTATCTCAAGACGTTTCACAAAAAGCAGGTTAAATAGCTCACTCACTGTTATGTTACAAAAGAAAAATGGGGTAGGGGGAGATGGGATAAGATGCAGGAAGGATTTCTCCTTTGTGGTCCTGATGTACTTCCTGTTGTCCACACTTCCTTGACGCGGAGGTGGAGGTCGGAGCAGGCCGTGCATGAATGAGGACGGTGGTGGTTGCTGGGCGTCAGGAACCTCAGGTGGTAGTCGTGCCCGATCTCCTCGCTGAAGGTTTCAGGGAGCTCCGTCTAAGAGTTCAGATAGTCATTTACAAAAGCTAGATTGTTGTTTTTTACAGTATTTACATCAAGGCAGGGTGCACAGGTTAATGTCAGATGAGGAGGATGATATTTACTTGATAAAGTGAGTTGAACTTCCTGAGCTGACGCAGGAAGTTCATCCTCTGCTGAGTCAACACTGATAGTGGTTATGTGGGGAGACCACTTCAGGTCCCGGGAGATTGTGGATCCGAGGAACCTGACAGTGACGACGAGGACAGGGGGAGTGTAGGGGGGCTTCTCCTAAAGCCCACTGTCATCTCCACGGTCTTGAGCGGGTTCAGCTCCGGATGGTTCGGACTGCACCAGAGGGCCCGCTGTTCCAGCCTCCCGTCTGTAAGACTCATCATCATCCAGGGCTGCTCGATTATGGCAAAAATCTTTATCACAATTATTCTGATTGATGTTGAGATGGAGGTTATTAAACACAATAACTCATTGATCTTACAACATCTGCATCAAATGTTTTTATCAAAAAATAAAGGAAAGTATGAATAAGAAAAAAATAATTAGATATACTCGTTATAAATAAATAAAAATAAACTCACTGTGTTTTTGAGGTTGTGGTGATGTACTCTTGTGACCATAATACAAACAAACACTTTGAAACATTTACCATTAGACAAAACCTCAAATCAAAACGCGCGCAACATTGCAGCACGGTAAATCGTTTAATCTCGATTATCTTGTCTTCATGATGCTGAAAAGCCAAAAATGTAAATTTGATTAAACACCCAGAACGTGACACAAACGAACACACAGATGGACAAATAGAAGAAAATATTGCTGGTGACACATATGAACACCGTCCCCCGATGAGACCGATCACGTTGATGTCGTCTGCAAACTTCCAGAGCTTGAGGTGCAGTCGTTGGTGTAGAGGGAGAAGAGCAGTGGGTAGAGGACACTTCCCTGGGGGACGCCAGTGCTGATTGTCCGGGTGCTGGATGTGATGCTCCCCAGTCTCACCTGCTGCTTCCTGTCAGTCAGGAAGTTCCACTGACAGGTGGAGGCCGGCACTGTGAGCTGGGTCAGTTTGTGGAGGAGGATATCCACCACATGGATATAATTTCATTATCATTAATATTTATTTGTTTTTTAAATTCCCATTTTATTTATGGCTTTCTTGTCCCTTTTTGTGTTTGTATAAAAAAAAAACCTTGTAAGCTCGTCTGTGCTGTGTAATGTTCTGTTCAGCTCCAGCCTGACTATCATCTCGTTCACACCTGCACAAAACGTGAAGCCCTAACTAGTTATCAGCTGCCCTCACATTCATTGGTGTTTATATGTGTTTCCAAGTTTTCTTGCTGTCAGTCTAAAAGAGGGGAGCAGATCAGGGACAATGTGGTTAGAGAAAAACAAAGCAGCACTTGTTTTAATGATTGTTTTGGATTCAGGAGTGATGAGGCCTTTAGGCACTGACAGAAACAAGGTGGACTTCATGTAGGGGTGAGCTGCATGTGTGGAAAACCTGAATTGACCCAGAGTTTCTCCTACCAGACCCCTGGTATTTATTCTGCAGAAAGCCAGAGTGAGCTGATGTGAGAACGCAGCAGGATATAATCAGGAGAATTCAGCTGGAGCGAGTGGGAGGGGGTGGTGACGTTTATTCCCTGTGATCGCTGCACGACCATAGACTGTCTGCACGCCGCCTCTACCGTCTCCATGCTCTAATGAACCTGCTGCATTATGTTTCCTGTCTTCCAGGATGTTCTTCTCCACTCTTTAGTTCACATTGAGAGTCTGTTCAACTACACGTAGCATTGATAAAAAGCAGAAGTCCTGAAATTCTCTAGAAATTGTCAGGAGTGAATATGTGAAATCGGCTCATGACATCAATATTTTCTTCTATTTGTCCATCTGTGTGTTTGTTTGTGTCACGTTCTGTAAATTTGTTCTCAACACTTCGTGCAAATATTGTGAGAAAGTCATAACCTGGGTCACATTTTTTGTGTCAACACGATTATTTATGTTACTTAAACAAGGTCTCGTCGTCTTCTCAAAGCTGAAAGAAGCTCCTGATGGTTTTACTGTCGATGAGAAAAAATCAGCTCCTCAACTGTGTAGAAAAATCTGAACAAAACTACAAACCAATACTGCGTTCATTTCATTACTGAATCCGCTTCAGTTGACCACAGGAGGTTTTTGAATTCTTTCAAAAGAAAAGCAATTAAATTAACACAGTTTGCTGCACAGAGACCTTTTTGTTTCCACTTAGACAGAAACCAAGGACTCGTTCACACACACACACACACACACACACATCGTTTAGAGACACTTTACAGTAAGAGGTCACGCTCAGGGGTTGTCATGATACCAGAATTTTTAACTTCAATATGAGACCTTTTTTGTTACCATGGCAACTAAAGTAGAAGTCCTTGGCTCCTAGTATTGGGAACTTTGTTGTTGTCAGTACAAAAAGAAAATTGCAAGAAAACTCTTACACTTTGTCTAATGTTGGCCTTACGCCTGTAGCAACTTTCAGAGCGGTTTTAAAGTCGCAGACAAATGTGACTTTTTCAGCGTCAGGGCGCTCATGTGATCTCAGTGGTTTGGTGTTTGGTGTCAAAAACCTCAATCTGAGCTGGGAGGTAGAGCCTCCGGTTATCAGGCCCCTCTGCTTTTGAAACATCGTGCAGTCACTCTGTACTTTTAAGAATACACTTAAGCATGTTGTTCAGTGAAGCGAGTATTGTCAACAGCCAATAGGAGCCAGCATCAAACAGGAAGCTGCTGACTAGTAAACAGAGCAGTGAGGAGAAGGGGCGTGCCGTTCTGGAGGAAAAACTAGTGGAGTTGTGGAGAGAGAGAGAATACCTCTTTGACTTGTCCTCCTCTTTGTACCATGAGAAGGCGAATCAGACTCGACTGTAAAGTGGAAGGAAAAGTCGTAGTAGTTACGGCACTTTTACAGTACAATACTTTTTCATCCCTCAGGGGGGAAATTTGTTGTCACAGCTTGCACAGGTGTTACATGGAAACACATATACGAACAGGTAACACAGGAAGAAACACAAAAATCAGTAATTTGTGAAAAAACTGTCTGAAAAGGGTTTCTGTCTGCCCCGCTTCAGCATCCTCCGCCGACCTCCCTCTCTGAGCGAAATTAAAAAAAACAGCTGCGTAACAAAATACACATTACTGTAATGTATTTCACAAACGGGCAGTTTATTGTCATGTCATGTTTCATGCACATCTTGACAGAAATGAAGAACTGAAGTCCAACAATAACACATGAATCCCTGTTACATCTGAGGAGGGTGCACAGAGTTTAGAAGGAGGGAGACCTCTGTCTCGCAAAAATATCTTTGTCAGTTTGAAACAGTTTAGTATTTGTAAAGTCTCTTCTTCAGCAGTTTTGTAACTTTTACTGAGACACACACACACACACACACACACACACACACACACACACACACACACAGAGGCCTGTTTTTGTCACGTCAGCACTCTAGATTTCATTCCTGGTGATGATTGTCTTCCTCGAGTGTCACAACAACAGAGCTCTTCAATGACCTGTGTGTGTGTGTGTGTGTGTGTGTGTGTGTGTGTGTGTGTGTGTGTGTGTGTGTGTGTGTGTGTGTGTGTGTGTGTGTGTGTGTGTGTGTGTGTGTGTGTGTGTGTGTGTGTGTGTGTGTGTGTGTGTGTGTGTGTGTGTGTGTGTGTGTGTGTGTGTGTGTGTGTGTGTGTGTGTGTGTCATCCACTTCCCTGTGTTTTATGGCCTGACATGCCGCCTCAGCAGCACCAATAAACAGAAGAAGGATGTTAAACACATTCTCCCTGTCGGAGCTTTTTAAGGTGGACTCGGGTGAACTGGCATGTTTGATAACCTCTGACTCGTCCCGTTTCCTCCTTTAGTGTGTCGGTGTGCGGGGAGGTGAAGTGGACTGTTGGTCTGAGTAAAGTTTATTAGGTACATTGAGCTTTTACTAATGCAGTCCACTGTCACAGTCTAATAACCCCTCCTTGATGGAAGTTTCCGTGTTCAGTTTGTGTTGAAACACGTTTAAAAACGTCTTGATTCACGTTTTTAATGATGTTAACCCACCTTGTAAAATCATTGATATGAAGTTGCACATTTGAGGGTTTTTTTTTTTTTTTTTAGTGTCAGCACAGTTCAGCTCTGACATTAATTTCCTCCGCCGTGTCCTCATGTTCCTGTTGCGCACAGTCATTTTCTGCTGAGTGATTAGCCATGCTAGGCTAGCTGCTGCAGAGGCTGAGCTATCTCACCAACTCTTTGACAGATTCTGAATCATATTTTGCAGTCAGATTTATGTTTCCTGGAGTAAGTATCAGTGAGATGTGTAGTGAGTGAACTGATCTTACTATATGATCAGACATTAAGGAAACATGCTATGTTGAAGTGCTGACTTCTCTGACAACAATGCAGCAGTCAGTATGTCCTCCTTCTTACTTTAGATTCTGCTCCTGAATGCTCTGGATTTGTTTGGACCAGAGAAGGTAGACAGTTTTAAAGCACCCCCCACACGGCCGTTTTGGACACCCCTCGGTTTCCCAGATATGAGAGCAGTTATCAGGTCAACAGGTGTTGCAGAGATGGAAGCGGGACAGAGAAGTGGTTCAGATAGAAGTGATTGTACCCGACCTAAAAACCCTCTGCATGTTTCTAATAAGCTCCACGAGCAGAAACGTGCTCAAACTAGGATCAATATTGGAGATGCTTTTGAAAAATGGAGAGAGGTTAGAACACAGAAAGGTTTAGAGACTGATGCAGAGCTGGATAAACACTGAAGCTTCAGTGTCCACCACATGGTGACCTGAGTGAGCATCGACTCTAGAGAGGAGGGGGCGGGGGGAGACAGCTCTCTACAATGTTTAGAATTTAGACTACAGCACCTGTTTTAACCACTAGGGGTCAGAGTTACATACTGCTCCTTTAATGTTTGTAATTCTGTAATGTGAGCTGTGTGACAACGATAACTTCAGAGGTTTGTGTTTCCATCAGCATGAGGTCATCACAGCGACATTTTTGTGAATCCTGCACTTTGATGTTTTAATAATTACCTGGAGAATTGGCAGACAGTTACAGTTCCTATATCTATATGATGATGACTAGTTAAGGCTTCATCTTATTGGCCGAATGATGCATGCACCGTCTACCTGAGGCTGCACGAGGTGTGTACATTAAATGTTGGTTCTTCTCATGATTGCAGGTCAGCAGGTCACGTTGAACTTGTTGCTTTATGAAAACTACGGCGGGGCTTTGACTCTCCTGTCGGCCTCGGCTGTACTTCTTTGAGTTTGTGCAAATAAATAAATATTGACATTAAAACGAGCTAAACAAAGATGGTAAACATTTTAGCTTGCTAGCACTGACGTTGGGAGAGTGTTAGCATGCTATTAGCATTTAGCTCAAAGCGGAAGACTCTGCAGATTTCTTTTCCTGAACCACCGTGACGACGTCTGTGAAGTTTGTCTTTGAACTATTGACACTTCGGGTTAAAGTTCAACTTTTTTTTCAACTGAAAGTGCAGCGACAACGATCAGCTGACAGTGAGGGCGTCTCGGAGATGTGCCCGTGCAAAATATGGCGTCAGTGAACGCAGGTCCTGAAGTGTGACATCACCGTTGGGTGTGCTTACAGGTGCAAAAGAGCACATTTAAAAGAAAGGAATCAACTTCATCGCTCTTCAACAATCTGTGTGTGTGTGTGTGTGTGTGTGTGTGTGTGTGTGTGTGTGTGTGTGTGTGTGTGTGTGTGTGTGTGTGTGTGTGTGTGTGTGTGTGTGTGTGTGTGTGTGTGTGTGTGTGTGTGTGTGTGTGTGTGTGTGTGTGTGTGTGTGTGTGTGTGTGTGTGTGTGTGTGTGTGTGTGTGTTTCCTCTGACCCTCTCTGTGTGTGTCTGCTGAGTAAGGACGTAGGAAGCTCCTCGTCATCATCACTCATTTCCTCTCCCTCTTTTATCCGCTCAGCTTAAAATCTCTCCATCTCCAAAGACAAATATCCTCATTATAACGTCGTATAGAGGACTCTGTCGCTCCGTCCGCTACTTCGGCCAGATCAGGAGAATATCTGAAGCAGACCATTTTCAGCAGTGCAGACGTGAAAGCGGCTTTAGTTACTGTTTTTAACAACAGATCTCTCGTGTGTGCTGCAAAAATGATTTAACTCTTAAACTGCTTGTTTTTGATTAAAGTGCAATGACAAAATAAAACATGTCTGCGTCTGCACATCGGAGAACAACACAGAGAACATGGCGGCTACTTTACTGACTTTGTGGCTTATTTTGAGTCATTTGAGTTGAACGGTCGTCCTGTTTATTCTTCAGCAGTAGAGTCTGTGAGTGTGAAGTCGATCAGGTGCGTGGTTATAGAGAGAACTTCAACACCTTCTACACTGGACGGGTTTGTTTACCTTCTCGGGTGTTTGTTTGTGTTCATATCAGGTGATGTTTACCGTCTTTGAGGTTTGGCTCCTCGCTGAAGGGCGTTTAACGAGAACTTTTTTTGAGATTCAAAACAAGGTGGGGGTGAGATATCATTTACTGCAGACTTTCTGTGCACCCTCTTGGTGGGATAAAGATGTCCCGCAGGTGTCAGTCACTGGTATCTGATCGGCGCTCTGTGGGCGCTCTGTGGGCGCTCTGTTTCTCAGGAAGTGGCGGTGACAGTTGGTGTGAAGTCACATGATCAAGTTTTACCTCCAGTGTTTGTGGAGCAGCAGCTGGCTGTTTCCTCCGGGCTGCAGGCAGGAAGCTGTGTGTGTGTGCTGCTGCAGGATGGAAGACGCCCGCTGCTGGAGGCTTCTTACTTCTTCTTCTTCTGTGGAATACGTCGAGTCTGCACAGAGAGAGAGCAGAGGTTTAGATGTGACCTTTGCTCCTCTTCTCGTCGGCTGCATCAAAGACGGGGAAGTGCACATTCACACACTGATGGTAGAGGTTTCTGTGTAAAGTGACCTTCAGAAGTAACTAATCCCATTCATACACATTCATACAGCGCCGAAGCAGCGGTGTTTGTGGTTAGGTGTTTAGCCCAAGGACACACTGGACATGTGGCTGCAGGAGACTCTACCACTGAGCCACAGCTGCCCCAAACAAGCTGACAACATTTCAGGACTCAAACTTTGCCGTCGAATATGTGCAGACAGCGTGCCGGAGTTTGCTTATATTTTTGTTTCCGTGGTATGGAAAGATAATCTTCATGGATCCCCCCCCCCCCCCCCCACCCCCCCGTTTGAGGAAATGAAGGTGCGGCTGTGGCTCAGTTGGTAGAGTGGTTTGTGTCTCAACTGGTAGGTCGGAGGTTCGATTCCCAGCTCCTGCAGCGACATGTCCGATACGTCCTGTGTAATCCAACAATACTCAAGTGAAATGTTATTCGGCTGGTGAATAAATCTACCAATATCGGCGCATATCTGTGATAAAGTTAGAGATACTGATTGTCACTGGATGTGATATTATCGACCGGGCGATGAATCGGTCAGGTTGTAATTATTATTCTTAAAAAATAATTATTCATGTAAAGACAAGGACGCTTTTATCGAAACCAGAATTATTTTTTTTAAGTCCCTCTCTTCAGAGCCTTGAAGCTCTACTGATGAAACACTCGTTTACCTCGCAGGACTCAGGTGTTGTTCGTCCACAGCTGGGGCAAAGTCAGCAAACACACACACCTCACTTATTCAGGTGTGAGTGGTGAAAAGAATCACTAGATATGATGCACAAGGACTCCAAACACCGCTGCTCCCAAAGACATACTTTAAAACAACGCGGCGTTCACAGCTCGTCTTCAGCTGCCCGAACTGGTTACTTCACAAATATTGTTTCTGACCCGAGGAAACTCTGCTGAACACTAAAGTCACACAATCAAACAAGCAGAGGGGGACAAACATCTCCCGTGATCCACGAGGTAAGGTGACAGTTTTTGTGAACAGAGTGGAGGCTTTGAAGCGAGCGATGAAACAGCTGGTTCTGGTTTCTTTGGTGAAGGCGCGGTGGACATGCTGAAAATCACATTCTTTTTGTCCTTTTACGTGTGCGTGTGCGTGTTTGCGTGCTTGTGTGTGTGTGTGTGTGTTTGTGTGTTGGTGTGTGTGTGTTTACAGTCAGAACCTGCCAGTCTACCGGCTCTAGACATCAGCAGCAACTCAAACGGACCGAAACAAGATTCACTGTTCAAAGACGATCCAGAGGACCTGTTTGCAGGTACACACACACACACACACACACACACACACACACACACACACACACACACACACACACACACACACACACACACACAGAAACAGACACACACATACAGAAACAGACACACACACACACACACACACACACACACACACACACACACACACACACACACAGAAACAGACACACACATACAGAAACACACACACACACACACAC
Source organism: Labrus bergylta (assembly GCF_963930695.1). Taxonomy (NCBI): domain Eukaryota; kingdom Metazoa; phylum Chordata; class Actinopteri; order Labriformes; family Labridae; genus Labrus; species Labrus bergylta. Next base: position 27,572,072 of record NC_089196.1, on the reverse strand, counting down.
ACACACACACACACACACACACACACACACACACACACATACACACACACACACAGAAACACACACACACACAGAAACAGACACACACATACAGAAACACACACACACACACACACACACACACACACACACATACACACACAGAAACACACACACACACACACACACACACACACACACACACACACACACACATACACACACAGAAACACACACAGAAACAGACACACACATACAGATACACACACACACAAACTTTCACAGAAACACACACACACACACACACACACACACATACACACACACACACAGAAACAGACGCACACATACAGATACACACACACACAAAATATTCTACAATTTATTTATCAGACGCTTTAATCCAAAGCGACGAACATCAGAGAGTGAAAACGACTCGAGCGAACAAACAGCTTTAAGTCTGATCAGACACACAGGTGCTGACAGGAAGTGACCACATGGGCTGACAGGAAGTGACCAGAGGCAGAGCACAGCGTTAATATATAGTCATCAGCAACAACATGGACCGCTGCTCTTGAGAGTTCTGCATCAGAACCATCTTAAATAGTCAGTAAGTTTGTATTTTGTGGCGGTGGACGTCAGAAGTGAGCTCGCCACAGAAATCTCGCTCCGAATCTGAATCAGCGTTCAAACCAAACGTTTCTCTTTCCCACAGCGTCTCTAATGAGCCGGGAAATTCACCTCCATCCTGCTTTGCTAACTCTCAGCTTTGAGTCCACTCACCTGCAGACGCTGCGTTACAGATCCACGCCCACCCTTCTCCCGTCCGCCAAAAACATCTGCACGCTTTAAAGAAATCAAACCCCATGTTGTTGTTTTCTTCATTCCTACAACATGTGGCTGTGTTTTGAATTCAAACTTAATCATCATAACGGTAAAGATAAAAGACTCTAAAAGCTGCTCTTAAATGATAAGAAATATGTTAATTGGAAACGCGTTGTGGTTAGAAACGCCCAGTGGGAGGGGCTTCTGCTTTTTAAAGGGGGCTGCTGTCGGACGTTCTCGGTTACTCTGGACTTATTTACGCAGCAGGTGGATCAGCTGGTTCGTGCTG